>NW_027114646.1:533963-545398 GCF_000696795.3 Halyomorpha halys
CCACGGGATCTTCTAATTTAAATTAATGTTTGAAGTACCACCGATGGGTGGTTCCTTCCCAAGATTTTCAAGTGTATATGAAACATACAACATATTTACCTATTGTATTATATTGTACAGTTGTAAATTACATTAAATAAATAATTTAAAAAAAAATTTTTAACTGTTAATATGGATGTACTGGCCTACAATTACTTTTTGCTGATCAATTTTGAGATAATAGGAACATTAAAATTTTAGGAATAGGAATGAAACGATTAAAAATGAGTAACGATTTAAAAGCATTTTATAATCTTCCACACCACAGCTGACTCAGCTATGCGAATTCCCTTATGTTTAATTAATTCTTTCTTCACAGGAATTTCCACATTTTCATCGTTATTATGAGTTTATTATGCAAATATTAGGAATTTCCTCATCTGACGTGTAACTTGCATTTTCATTTTAGTTACTAGTAAAATATTACGCAAGCATGATTCATATTCTATAAATATGTAACGCTCAATGAATCAACCTCGGCTTGAAGTAATTAAAGTCACAGATGGGGAGTGAAATTTCGGATCCATCCTTCCAAAATTTATGTATTTATCTTGAACAGGTAAAAAGTAAGAAAAAATACTTTAAGTTGTGTCGAAATTATTCAATATTCCTTATTGAGGATTTATTGAAAGATTAAGGTTGTTAAGAGGCAGTCTGGGGAACATGATGAGTTGAAGCAAATAACAGAAAATTGTATGATATCAAAATTGAATGTTATTAAAAAAAAATTATCACAATTATTGAAATAAGTAGTTATAAAATAATTAATTATACAAAATAATATGAAAAATTCTGATCTGTATTATTACTGAGTTTTAATGTATTATTATTTTAAATTTTATTCTGTTTTATATTGCATTTTTATTTTTATCAAGTTCACTCCATACTACTTACGAATTCATTAGCTCATCATCATAAATTCACATCATTATTATTCACTTCATTAAGTTGATTGAATTATTTTTATTTTACTTTATTTTCATTTTATTATTGTGTATGTAGTTGTATTTTTTAATTGAATTATTAGCTTTATCGCTAAAAATCAATTCATATGGTACTGTTCTAGATTATAAATCGAAAAAGTCTCCACAGGATAAACAAAGCCTAACTAATAAATTTCATTTATGTTTATTATTTTGACATCGACCGATATATATTGTCATCTGGTCGGGCCATGTTGGATGTATATTTCTGAATAACAAAGAAAGTGTTATTTTTTTTTTAATTTTCAAATTACCTCAATTTACAAATTTTACCTCGTGGGCTAAGGTTTTGTATTATAAACAAAATAAATAAACCAACTTTAACAAACAAACTTTTCTTGATTTAATGTTTGCGAATTCTGAGATAACACATTTTTTTTTTCAAGGGCATTGTATTACAATGGTAGGGACTTTTATATTTACTCTTTATATGCTTTGATGTTGAAAAATAATATTCTCTCCTGCTGTGAGTGATTATTAACAATACTTAAAGTCATATAATGAATTTTACAATTGTAACTTTATAAAATTGTAGTTCAAGTGACTCGTGGTTTTTGTAGTTTATAGCACCTCATTAGTTTTAACAGATTTAGAAAAAACAAAACAAAAATAAGATCATGGCCTAAGCTTTCCTCAAAATCCTTTTGGTTAGAACTGACAATATTAGACTGAATGTGAAGTATTAGGCAATACAAAGGCGTAAAATATTAACTAATATATACACAAATGTATGAAATTTAATTTCAAATGCAAGAAATATAAAATGACTCCAATCAAAAAATTCTCAGTCCCATTAGACATTCCAAAATTAAGTTCTCTGGAGAACTGAAAGACGTTACAAAGTCGATACACAAACAAAAGAAACACCATCGTTAATAATTAGGACCTACCAAGTTTATTTATTAATTCTTAAAACTCAAGAAAAAAGTGGGATATCAATTGAATCTTAAACATCTTGTTTTTAATTTTAATTATATTTGATCTAGAATAGACACTATATTATTGTTACAAAACCTATGAGCAACGTATGTACCTTAACAAGTCCGTGGTCTGTCGTAGGGGTACAAAATGTACCTACTTAAAAAATAAATAATATAATTACTTCCACTACGGTTCCTTGGTCTACGGAGGGTTATCAGCTGATCTAGAGTTGAGACTGAAGAGACTCATGAATTGCTTCGTAAGATTTATCTTCGGGTTTCCCAGGCGCTCTCATGTTCCCCGTTGGGATTGCTATTTGTTGGACTATTCAGCTGTTCTAAGGCTGTCCGGGGGTTCCACGACAGCATTTTATTTATTTATTCATATATATTTATATTTGTATCATGTATTTCTATCGGTTCCTGATGTAAGTATGCAATATATTTAATTGAGGATGAGACACCGTAGACCCCCTTGCTATGGCATTCTAGATGTGAATATTTGTAATTAATCATTGGACTTTTTCTCCAGCGGTATCATTTTTATCAATTTACTATGCTATTATTATGAGGTGGGATGCAGAGATTCTTTATTATGAAGTAAAATCTTGGTTACATTGGTTTATATTTACAATTACATACAAATGAGCTAGAGAGACCATGGTAGATCTATTTCCTTAAAGTTTAATTACTATTTTATGAATTGAGAAATACCAGTTGGGATCTATGTTAATCATATGACTAAGTTTATAAATTCTACAATTCCTATTCAAAATGCAAGTGAAAGGCCTTGCTTATCTTCATTTTTATGTTCTTGGTTTCGTTTCCCGGCCTGTCGGTGGATCTTCGTTGCCTCCCTGCAATGTCCTTCCCTGTTGGTCGGCGTCTCTCTTGATCTTCCCGGACTCTGTCCATTCTAGTCCGGCTTCTCTCCGACTGTAACTGCCGGTCTGTTCTGCTTCTCTTCGACTGTAACTTTTGACTCCAACTGTACTTTTTTCTCTTGCGGGTGTCTCATTTATAGACATCTTCCCTCTACCTCGCATTCATCCCCACTTCCAATCCCAGCCTTCTCATTGGCCAAATCCTTTATTAGGGTTCCGAGGGGGTGGGCCTAAGGTCGTCTGTCAGGTCATTGCCCTAGGTTTCCTTACCCTAGTGGGGCTTTCAGGTACGATATGCAGCCATAAGAATTAAATTTCATTTAATTTCCGTTTTATCTTATCCCAGCTGGTCTTTTCCGATACATATCATTATACTGAGTTGAAGTGGCTCTATCAAGCCTCCCGAAGGTAATGCCTCTTGGTGTTTTCCTATTCCAAGTTAGTAAAATAAAAAAACCTGCTATCCTTGATCTTTTTACTCTTCGTTCATCCATCCATCCATTAAACACCAAATCCCAACTTACTGATTTATATATGCCCTCCCATAGAACCGCCTCCTTCAGCAAATCCTTCGTCATCCGTGCAAACTCCTGAAATTCTCTTCCCATCTCCATTCGCCAATTATTATCCATTCTCTCCTTTAAACAACAACTATTCCTTCCCTTACTACATAACCAAACCTCCGCAACATAGTGAACAATATAAATAGGCATATATTGATTACTATTATAAATAGTAGTTAAACTAACATATTAATGTGATCGCATTTTACTTACTTTTAAATGTTTGTCAGACAAATAATCATATTGTGTGAACCTTGAATTTATTCAAAGGGGATATAAGTCCCAGAATAAAATTATTTTTTTATTTCATTTCATACACATATATCTGAAAATAAGGAGTATAAAACTATTAAAGTCAAGTAATTTTAAACTGGCTTTATAGTAAATTATACTGCATTTCAAATGGTTTGAACAAAGACAAATTAGACTGGTTTTAGAAGAAAATTTTGTCTAGTTTACTATAGGCAGTTTAGAATTCCCTAACTTAAATAGATACCTTCTCCTATTGAACAAAAAACGATACATGCTTTAAAGAGCAGAAAACTTAAATTTTCTGCATTTCTGAGTGGAATCGAACCATGGTCAACAATTTTTTTGCTTTGGTGCCTGCTTTTATTCTTTCAATAGACAGTTTTATAAATATTTAAGAACCTGATTACACGCCACACTTTTGAGCAAATTAGGAGCCACTTCTAAAACCGTACAAGAAAACTCGCCTTTAATTATAGGAAATGAGAACTACATTATTTGTATAGGTTTTTCTTGAAATGGATTGATTATCTTTTGCTTAAAGTTGTTTTAGTCCAAACCATATCTTAAAGGGAATTTTATCAACATTACAATGGGCCAATAAGGTTTCTATTTACATAATTTAGATTTATGTAGCGAAGAAAAACACTAAAAAGACTATGTCTGTAGTTCCTAATGTTTTACGATTTTAATAATAAAGAGGTATGATCATATAAATGACATTTTTAAACTATACATGACAACTAAACCTTCAGAGTGAATAGATACCGTTACATATTGTTCACCATTGTCCGGAGATACTATTCTTGGAACTCGTTCCCCTGACCCTAGGGTTGTAAAGACAGGCCAAACATTAGATGGGAGGATACACTGAAGAAAATGGTACCCAAGAGCTCAAAGGGAAATCTCCGCAGGATATGGCTGAGCAGTTTGCCTGACCTGTTTCAGTGGAAAGTAGAAAGCTGTCGCACTGACTGCATAACTCATCTTCACCTTTCCAACATTCCTTCTGCACTTTCCTAGCGCGAACTGACTCTCAGTTCCAAATTGGGCTTTGAAAGTTATGGGATCTCCATAACATAAAATGAAAGTATTAGAAGATAAAAATTCAATTTGCTCTCTAAGAAGAATTATAAATGAACTGCAAGCTTAAAATTTATCTTTCTGGATATTAAGGTAATTTTTAATTATTTGTTTGTCTGATTTTTTGTTGATAGTCCGAATTCAAAAAATGAGATGAACAAAATATAAATTAATTTTACTCCAACCTCATAAACATATAAATAATAACACTAAATATAAATAGGCAAAATACAAAAAAGGAATAACAGACTGACTACGTGGTAGGAAAAACGGTTACGTTTTGGAAAAACCAAAACAAACCTATTTCCTTCATCTATTTCACCTCTATTCAGTTCTGGCAAAAACCTTGGATAAGTTATATCACAAAAATGTAGAATTCACAGTACTAGACAATCGTGAGTAATGTTTCAGTTGTAATAGCTATTAATCTTAAATTATAATATTTTAATTATAAAATTATACTTTTTTTTTAATAATTCGTATAAGAAATTCATTGTTCTAATGAACTGTTCCTTTGACTATAGAGCATGACCCTACAAACAACGAAGTTGTGAATTATCGGCTAAATATAACTGATGTTCCTGATCCATAATGATATATCATTAACAGTAAAATATAAATATCTGGTTAGAACTTTCCCGAATAAAATTTTTTAAAAATATTATTTTTTAGTTTTTAGATTTCTTGTAGTTTTATTTTAAACAATGTGGTTTTATCTTAGGATTCTTCCCTGAACCATTTTTAATAAAATGTAACAGTTTTCAATAATTTATCCCTAATGCTGTAAATTTGGAAGAAAAAAACATTTTAATAGTTGAAACAAGAATTGAATTTTTTTTTTATTAATCGTAGAAGATAGTATAAATGTTAAAATTTTAGTATGAATATAGGCATGAAACAAATTTTGGGGACTCCACCTTGTTCACAAAAATATAATTTTTTTTTTAACAGAATAAATATGACTGGTAACAATATTTGTTATTATTGGTTACGTCAAGCCACAGAAATTCAACTTTTTTGTAAAAGACAATTAAATAACACTAAGTTGCTTTATTCTTTTTGACTAAATTTGTGTTGCATAAAATTTAATAATGGAACAAAATTTCTCATATTATACAAATATATGTATGCCAATATTAATTCATTTTATAATTTTCCCTTATTTAATTCATAGTTTAAAATTGTCAAATTTGAGGTAAAGCAAAGCATTGATTAACACATGAAGTCGTTTTCATAAAAAAAAAAACAAAAAAACAAGGAACAAGTAAACACGAGTGATGAATGTTCCTTAAAATAGTATTAACCAATGGTTTAGGGTAACTATGAAAAGTTCTGTAGATTTACCTTGTTATAGAGAATGTTCAGTGTTCTTGTTTTTCGATTCCCCAATTTCTAGTAATCATTAAGTACAAGAGCCGGGAAAAAAAGGTAGTTATTTCCCCCCAATTTTGTATTACTTTAATGAAAGCAACGTATAGTTACTAACCAAAATTGCTAAAAAATTGCGGCTGTTTCAAAATGTTAAAAAAAAATTAATTTTTCATTCGGAGCTCTATATATTCGAAACCACCAACAACCTTAGTGAACATTATTTAAAGTAGGGTAATTTGCTGAAATTTTAGCCCTAATAGAGCTATTTACGTTCAATGGTTTTCGAGATATAGCTTTTTAAAAAGCAATATTTCATAAAAACGCACTGAAAGATCAGTAGTTGGTGAATTTATTTTGCGAAATCTATATCTCAGGAACTATTAGCCGTATACATGTCCATTAGCACTCAAATTAAAGCTAGTTTAATGTACTTTAAAGTTGTTTATGACCTTTATCTTCGTAGGGATTGTAGTTTTCATAATATATACTAAAATAAATTGATTTTTTTTTTTTAACGTTTTGAAACTACCACCATTTTTTATCCCCTCTACCTATAATTGACAGACTCATTAATTTTGACTAGTTTTCATTGAAGTAATCAGAAATTAGGGTGAAATAACTGCCTTTTTTCTCCTCTTGGGCTCTTGTACTAATTTTTTTGTCTGACATTATTGTGACTAATATTTGTGAAAATTACTGTATATTTTGTATATTATTTTAAATCGATTGATCTGATCTATAAGCAAATACCATTATATTAATCAAGCTTCTATGTGAAATTTTAGGAAAAATAAAAAATAGAATTTTCTATGTTTATTCTTATTTAAATTTTTTTTTTAAAACTCCTTTCGATATATTGGCCTTGCTTATTTTTCTAAAACTTAAAATTGATGTAGTCTTAGGAAGTTCCATAAAATCATTTAATACCATCAGTTTCCTCATAGCTCTTCAATTATAGACAAAATTTTAGATTTTTAATGGGAATAGTTTAATTTTTTAAGGATGTTTGCTTTATACAAGAATAGGTAAGCATGCCATGAGCTAATATTATAAATGAAAGAATAGAGTTTATGTATGGTGTTTTCTAAACATTTTGAGAGTTTACTGTAGAATTTGCGTTTTTTACTGCACACAAATCCTAGTTACAAGTCATTTGTTCTCGGAGGTTTTTCATCTTATTTTTAAACTTCAAATAGAAGTAATCTGGTTCTAAGGATTTTTTTCTGGATCATTTTGATTCATATTGAATAATTTAAAATATACCCAACTAAACAGACTAAACCATATTAAGATTGTACATACCATAAAATATACTGTTCATTTTATGATATCAAATAATTCATGATATTGATAATTATTGGTCCCATTGTACAGCCCAGATAAAAACAGGAGAACTTGTAGGTAAAAACATAATGGCTGTGGGGCATTTGTGCTGATGACGGACCACTAATACACTGGAAGTAATTTAGCTCCTATCGCGGAACAGCTGGCCGATATGCATCTACTCCACCTATCAATTATATTTGTATTACCCATGCCAACTGGCGCTATTATACTCAGTTACTAGTGGTAAATTATGAATGAAATGCGAATGAAGTATTGAGAATAGTGACATATTGATTGAGTACATTTTTTTCAATAGAAGAGAGCACGTAGCGAATGTTAGTATTCATAATATTGGATATAATTCATCAGTTGTATACCAATACTATTTAGGGGCTTATTTTGTGAATATCAACCATTTTTTAAAAATTTATTTATTGTAATTTTCAACTGTATAAAAATATATACAACAAGTAAATTTGCTGTTAGTGTTAAAAAAACATTTTATAAACATGTGGATAATTCTACCCTTTGACAGAACCCCAATAACGTTTATAGAGGAGATCACCAGGCCATCTTCTTTTCAGACGCATAGGAGGATTATATTGTAATGAAGGAGAAGCCAGGTTAGAAACAAGTGGGTTTGGGTGGTTAGGAACGGTTTATCGTGGAAGGAACGGTATCTGGTTCTGGCCAAATCGGCAACATATGAAACATTGAGGTCCTGATGGATGACTTGATTTGTGACAAAGTAAGGAGCATTAAGGATTTTACGAATAGTCGGAATTTTGCAATAGTCGGAATCTACGAGCAGTTTCTTGTCTTTTTAGTCTTGTATAAGGATTCCATGTCAGTCGTTTGTCGAGATGTAGTCCTAAGTAACGGATCTGTTCGACAGGAATAAGTGGGGTATTATTAAAGGATATTGTAGGGGAAGAGGTCATGGGTTTACGTCGAAGGGTAAATGTGATTTGGTGGGATTTATTGGAATTTATTTTAATCCTCCAGTTTTGCATTTAAAATAGTTTTTACCATCCTTGTTTTTTAATTTTATTTTAAATAGCCCGAGTTGTAATTTATCGAAATAAATACGGGAGGAATTCGATGGTTTAATGGAACTTGAAAGCTTAACTCAGTATGTCCAGATAGGCCTTACAATTGTCATTTAGATCAGTCTTGTATGAGGATTCCATGTCATTTGAATATCCGCCCTTAAATATATTTTTGGACCACCGCAAAAAAACAAAAAAAAAAAAAAAAACCGGCAGATTTTTAGAATAAAAGCTAATTTCTTCATGATTAAAAAAATATATGTTTGTGTACCTACAGCTGTTCTCCGTATTTCGTAAATCATTGAAGAACATTTGACGCTCATGAAAACATCTCACAAATGTTTTTTTCACTACCTGGCCTTCACACTATTATATATATATTTTTCAATCCCAATTAAATTTAACATATTTTCAAATCTAAACCAACAGAATAACTATGACAAATTCTAATAAAATCCGAGAAAGTAAGTTATATATGTGTATTAAATTAACGTGGTACAGCTTTTCTTTATGATTTCAATCCAACATTCAAACTTAGTAGATACTCAAATAAATTAGATATTGGATGACAAACGGAATGAAAATAGTATTCAACATTGTGTTTTACTTTGTTTCAGAGTAATATAAATATATTTGTTGGTAACTTTCCTTCTTTCTTTTTTTTTTTTTTCCTTATTTAATTTTATTTTAGTATGTATGAGATCACTCATCACTATTACCTATTGCCTATAACGGAGTGAAAGATTGTAATCTCTATCTATAAATTAAAAGTATTTTTAAATTAATTAACTTCTTATTAAAATATTAGATTGAAAAATAACAAGTTATCACAATTGTAAGGAGAAGGAGTGAACAGGCTATGCATTCAGTATTTTTCAAATATTGCCCTATCAAATAATTAAAAAATATATTTGTTTGCTCCAATACCTATCTGATCTCTATACTTTTATAATTTTTTGTTTAAATTTAAATCTCATATATTGCCTTAAGGTAAAAAATTAATAAACTGATGGTTCTTTATTCATATATATTTTTTATAAGACGTTACGGGGAAACTGTGTCCCCCTCATAAGATTTTAATTTAGTTGAGTATTTAATAAACTTGAATGTTGAATTGAAATTATAAAGAATAACCAGTCTTTGTCAAATCCACACACTTTTGTACTTTACTCAAAATTTCATAAAATTTGGTACAGTTGTTCTGTAGGTATATACTTGGAAAAATGTGAAATTTTGTTGAGATATGTCCACTCGTTATCGACTAACACGGCTTTAAGGTCTCAAAAACTAGTTTTCTAATTTCTGTAGACACTTCCTTAATTTAGCTAGAGATATGGAATAGTTGACATTTTGTAGTATATCCCATGCCCTTTCATGTGACATATAACACTATAACACGAAGGCTAGTATAAGACATTTCACAAAATCTAATTTAAATTTTTTTTTTTTTTATTGTTTATTTATTGTAATTTACAACTGTACAAAATAATGCAATAGGTAAATATGTAGTATGTTTCATATACACTTGAAAATCTTGGGAAGGAACCACCCATTGGTGGTACTATTTTTTAAATTTTAATTTATATTTTCTGAAAAATTACTTATTTTATAATTCTCAAGTTTATTTCGTTAATTGGTAGTATTGTTTTAAATTATATGGCAAAATATAAATTTAGGATGGAAATTGCTTCATTTAAAGCTCTATTATCATAAATTCCACTCATTCCATTCATATTAATTATTACAGCTAAATTAAAGTTTTCATGAAAATAAAGACAATTTAGATGAATATAGTAATAATAATTCAAGTACTAAGAGAGGAGATCTGAAGCAATTGACACCTGACCTTCACGTGCTTCTTATTGATTGGGAAGTTGTTTACCAATATTTCTAATTCCACCATCAGAAAAATCCAAGCTATTCCACAAGATTCAGCTCTTCTCCCTTTCTCTTTAATTTTTATTTGTACGATATCGTCCAGTCCTTACATACCTCCATAGCTATGTTTGCTGATGTGACAGTAGTTGTTCCTCACTAAAGTGGCAAAATAATAGCTAGAAAAACATTGGAGGACTCATCTTGACGATCTAAAACAATAATTTACTAAATGGATGATCAGTGTCACCATTGAAAAATGGACTTCAAACGTTTTACTCTTAGACGCCCATCAGACTTTTCTAAACTGAGTCTCAAAGGTAAAAATTGCAACGATGTCCTGCCAGCGAAACAGTAAGATTCGGTTCGTCGCAATAGGTGGAATCACTACATAAATATAGTGAGAATTTTGCAATTCTGTGCCTAATCACCAATAGAAAACTAAATTAAAACTAGACACACCTTTTCTCATTTTTAAAATAATGCTAAGGGCAATACTGATGTATGGTTTTAAAATCTGCAAAATCTTTTATAAAAAGAGGAAAAAACACTTTCATGCTGAAACAAGGTCCTACTAATTGCAGTAGATGCTCCTTGGTTTGTGACGAAGTATTCATTTATAACGTAAACTATAATTGGAATCAATTGATGATTAAGTCAAAAACCGGTTTCCATTCCTAGTTGCCAGTAGTTAAAGGTACAAGACTATCTATTTTTATTATCATTATTATTATTTTGTTTCTGATTTATTGTTCTCTTTCTTTTTCTCAAAACATTGTTTCAGTATAAGCCCATTATTTTTTTTATTAATTCTATAAACAACATTTGTTTTTTATTATTATTTCCTCTTTCATTCTTAATTATACGACTAATATTATTTTTATTAATTTTTATTATTATTATTTTTTTTCTCTTACGTTTTTTATAGTTATATTTTCATTACAAAGTTAATGAAGGAGAAGCCAGGTTAGAAACAAGTGGGTTTGGGTGGTTAGGAAGTTTTCGAGATATAGCTTTTTAAAAAGCAATATTTCATAAAAACGCACTGAAAGATCAGTAGTTGGTGAATTTATTTTGCGAAATCTATATCTCA
>NW_027114646.1:545448-557035 GCF_000696795.3 Halyomorpha halys
CCCAACATAATGGTAGTTATTACTTTTTAAAATTATTTATCTTTATTATTTTAATTATATATTAATTATGACACTGTAAATAGGGGTCTTTTGCACGAGACGATCGCCCCCTTTATCAGCTTTTAAAAGAAAAGCATACTGCTACAATAACCATTTAAGACCGTCCGAACATATATAGAAATATACTAAAATCTAATAAATATAAAACATAAATATTTTTAATATTTTTTAGGTTGTGAAGTGAACCCTCAGAACGGTTAACTAATTAATATAAAATCAGGAACAATGCATAATCGAAAGCGTGTTTCAGGCAAGTAATCTAATGATAAAATATCATACATGATTTCCATAAAGAATACTACAATTAATAGAAGAAGAGATAATATAAACTGGATCCTGAGGCGGCACGATATAATAACATGAGACTATAATACATTACTGGCTGTATGAGAGGACCGGCATGTGGGAGGTATAGGAGCCGTTAAGATACCTTATAGATAGGACCTCCTTCCAAACGGGTAATTTATTCCATGGATTTGCATAATCCTCATCTCCCGGGGTCCTCATTTATTTTTCACCCTTCTCTAAAGGAGCGGCTCCACAAATACTGAGGATTTCATTTCCACGCTAATATATTAACGGGTGGTTCCCCATTTTTTTTTCAAACTTTATTCGGTCCGGAATTAATTCAAAGAATTAGATAACAAATCAGAATATTGGAGCCTAAATCGGAGTTTATATCATCCGGTTCTTGGATGGCAGTTATATAAAGGTAAAAGACAAATATTCCCGTCTGTGTGCCTCTACGCGAACGTAGTAGTGTAGAAAATAACATGGCTAATTGTAAAATAAAGAAAAAATATAAAATAAATGTTGATAATTGCAAACATCAACATAAGTTGTAATACAAACAATAACATGCAAACTAAAAAAATAAAATAATAATGTTAAAGTTTATTTAATAATGAGATTTAAAATAGAGTTTCAAATCGGGAGTTTATTAGTTGACTGTATGTAATTAGTTGTTGGGAGATAGTACAGGTGGTGGTTACAAGGAAAAAACTATTTATTAGTAACTAAATAAATATTTTTTGCTATTTTTTTGTATATTACTTGACAGCAACCCGAACGACCTTTCCGACAATGTTTTAAATCCTGTTTTTATAGTGAACAAATATTATTCGTGCAATACAAAAAAAATAAAATAATTAAAAGAGAGAAAAAAATATTTAAATTGTTTATTCAGGAACTAAAAATTTTGAATATGGAATTTTTGTTTAGAATAGAATAATGAAGTTAAATATTTTTAAAAATTAGTGTTTGTTTAATAATAAGATTATAATTAAAGTTTTATATTGAAGCAAATAAAAATATTTTTTTTTCCTTTAAAACTATAAAAAAAAGAGGAAAAAGAAGAATCCTCAAAACCACTTTTTTCGGGAACAACAATTTTGAATATGGAGTCTTCGTTGATAAATAATAATAATAAATAATAAATAAAATAATAATATAAATTAAAAGTTAAAATTTTTTTTTTATCAAAGTTTACTTAATGGTAACATTTAATATAATGTAAAAAAATAAAATTAAATAATGTTAGAAAAATAAAATAAATCATGCACATCAATTTTTTAGGAAATACAAAATTGAAATACAAAAATAAAAAATTCAAAATATTTATAAAAACAGCAATCATAGAAGCATTAAAATAAAATATATTTGAAAAATGTAAAAACTCAGTAAGCACTCGTTTATCTGATAAAATTAGTTTCTCTAAATATAATCTATATTCTGCTCTAAGACAAAGAAATTATTACACAGGAGCAAAATCATTCAATAAGCAAACATTAATAAACTATGATTTAAAAAAAAATTATAAAAAATTACCCAACAGATTCCTTTTAAATAATAAATAAATAAATTGGAGGAAGATAGACTGCATGGCGATCAACAAAGGTATCAAAATAGTTTCCTTTTACTATTTTGCTACCTTTGTTGACCACTACCCGGACTATCTTCCTACAATCCTACAAATAAATAAATAAGACAAACGTAATTTTACTTTTATAGTACAGAAAGTGTACCACGCGAAAGTTTATGTGTATCATCAAAGTATATGTAACTTCTAGTTTTCATCTAATTGTATTATGACATTTACACAGTTAAATACTGATCAGATTAACTGTAGCGTAGATTATGAGGAAAAAATGAGTTCTACCTACCCTCTAGCTCAAATTATACCTATTAGAGGGTTGTAGTTTCATGTAAAAAGGAAATTAAATTTAATTAAAAAATTAAGTATAATTATAAAAACTTGTAAAAGGAGTTAAATAATATTTTTAAAAATGTAGTGAGTTAATTATCAAGAGTAAAAATTCAATTAAATGAATCAAAATCGAGTGAATTTTATCTCTAATTAAGACAAAGACATCATGCTTAAAAATCGTTGGTGAAAATAGAGATTGGTAAATCGGTTTACCTTAAAGCCATAGAATTTTCAGTCTTCTGCATTTATAATATTAAAAATGTGGAAAATACTATCTATATTTTATCACCAGAAATATCCTTTAAAGCCTTCCGGAATCTAACCATCTGAGGCTGGTCCGATCCTCGCTTCGAGCTAGGTCGTGGTTTTTGCCCGACTCCATACTTCCCACAGGTTTTTTGCCCACGAACCGGATCCCTCACCAGGATACTACTCACACCTACCCCGCCTTATTATTTCTTTTGATAGGCTTTATAAAGTAAAACTCACGCTCTTGTAATAAAAAAGGTTCTGAAAGGTTTAATTATTCTTTATTTGGCATTTTTAAACAATGCATCACTTTGTTGGAAGTTTTAATAACAGAAAGATACCTAGTTCCACTTCAACTCTTAAGTACTAATGAGGTCTCGGATCTGGTCTAGATCATTACGGAAGTAGTGCTTTTTAAGCAGTGATCAGGGCGGAACACGCTGAATTGCGTGTTTTTTCCCGTACCAATTGAAGGGTCAGGTATACACTATAGAAGGTTGAGTTTGCGCTGGGATGATATTCCTGACCAAGATTCTATCTTTTAGAGCTTAATGATGGTTTTCATACGAAGTTCAACAATTAATTTATAAATATTTTGTAAATAGGCTTAATATTTAATCTAATTATATTTTTATTTTAAATGAAACAGATGCATTTTTACTTTCTTATTGTAATATTTAAATGCAGGAATAACGGTCAGTGGGGATTATTTGGTTGGTGTCGCCTAGCTATGGGTCAACAATCTATAAATTTAAATCACCTAGATCCGATTTGGTTTCCAAACCCTGTCAGCGCGAATTATGTGTTGTCTAACCATTTAATTTTGATTGTGATTAATATAATACTGTATATTGCGTTCATGAATACCATTCTACTAATTAATTGAATTAAAAATTGAATATTCTTAAACCTCATTAAACCTTTTAGTTTTCTTTAACTGGCACTTTTACATGATTTAGAGTCAAGTGCAAAAATGGTTCAATTTTATAATCATAAATTATTTTATACAATGCAATGGATGATTATATGGTGAGAAAGAAAAAAACTATAAAACTATCCTATTTTTAAAAAGTCAATGAACTTCGAAATAATTTCAACCGTACTATTGTATTTTAACAATTTTTACCCTCTTTAGAACTAAAATATTGTTAAACATTAAGGTTTTCGGCGGACTGAATTAATAACTAGCTAACAAATTTTTTATAATAATTTGTTAATTTGTTTTATTGATTTTTTGTATTTTTCGTTTGATCTATTTTAGAAAATAAATGTTTTAGTTGAAGAACCCCAAAGAAATTCGTTCTCCAATTAGAGATATGAAATAAAGCAATATCAGTGTTTTTCATTTATTTTCTCAGTAGTATTCATGTAGGGAATGAAAAAATTATTTGTATTATTAATAATAACGAAGGTTATCCAAAAAGTCTCTCACTTCTTCTACAATCTTAATTTTAAAAATTGGAGAAGTTTATCGGGGGGTGCGGTCAGCAAAGAACAACATGAATAAACAAAACCATATTTATTTATTTTATGCCGACGTTTCGACCTGAGTTTCAGGTCTTCATCAGGGGTTGTGGCGTAGAAGGCAGGCTAGCAACTGAATCTTAATTTTAGTTTCATACCCTCAAAATTAATTTATAAAAACTTCGTAAGATATTATGTCCAAGTCAAATAAACATAGTCGAAATAAACCTGTATTTTCACAAGAACATTTAATAATAAAATCTATTTTTTATAAACAGTCTACTTCATTACTGTTAACTTATAATGTATTAAAATAATATTGTTGTGATAACCTAAGGTACAGTGTTTGTAAAGTTTTACAATTGGCCGATAATAAAGACTTATTGAATACCCGTTGTTGTTAATAATAAAACTACCAGTCCCAAAAAAAATAAAGACGTAGATATAAAATTTATTATTTTTTTTATCGAAAATTTTCTCGCATATTACGTTTTAGACAAGGAACATATTTGGCTTCGTGTGTATTCGTATGTCTAAAGTGAAATTTGTTTGCAGGCATAACCGATCGGACCGTTAATCCAGTTTTAATTCAATTTTCAGAGACCGTGCAGGTCTGTACTTTGTCTGTTCTATATCGATTTGATCAGATTCCATCCTTATTACTTTCTTTTAAAATGTTTTTTTTTTTTCTTTGCACAATACTTCAAAAACGGCCCGTCACAGTACAACTGGTAAGAGAGCTACATATATACATGTACCTAGCAGATTTTTTTCAATCAACCGCTGATTGGTCCAAACAATTTTTTGCTTTACTTAAACTGTGGCTCATGTGAAAAAAAAACATGTTTATTTTATTTTGTATCATATAGATTGCAACTTAGATTGGAGTTACTTCTAGACAAGCTTTGGGACAGCTTACTGAGGGACGGGAGTAAAGAATGAAACGTCTTTTTACGGTAATATCTTTGGAACACGTCCAATTTCAGATGTGCTATTGTTGAAGCAAAACAGCAAAGTGCTAAAATTGCTTCTAGGAACAAAAATATTTTGATCATAATAGTGCACCCTCATGTAAGTCAATATGGTCCAAAATATTTAGTGTGGAAATTAATAAAGGAAATCAATTTTAATGATTTATAACTTTTTCTGATTTAAACGTATTCTCGCCTTTCGGTAATTTCGTCATCTTGTGGTGTATTTATGAACTTTAGTTTAACATGTTAAAGCTGGAAAAACTGATGTTAAATCGAGAAATATTTCCTTCTTTTACCATGTTAAAAAGATACAACATATAAAATGGTTGAGAGTCTATTACTGGGTCTGCTAAATGCAGAATGACATCACGCAACAGACCAGCTGAGCACGTGACCATTTTGTTTGTTGTCTTAGATTACTTGCTCGTAGCTTGTAATTTGATTGTGTATTAATATTGTTTTGGATGTTTTTATAACTAATAAAGCATAATGGATAACAATAATAATAATATAATGGCAGTAGTCAATTAGCTCATTCTTTGTTAAGAATAAATTACCTTGATTCTATTCCTCACAATTAAGAAGATCAACAAGACACTCAACCTTTTACATAACTTCCACTTTTCACTCAATTTAGGCATGTAATAAATTACTTTAGTCAAAACATAGAAGTAAACAATTACAAGAAGTTTTGGGAGGAAAGGTTATAAAACAAGTTGCTCAGAAAATCCGCAGAAAAGGAGCTCTTATACATTTAACATGTAACATGGTAAAACATTTTAAATTTACCACACCATGAATACCCCTTTAATAACGTATTTTTTATCATTTTCTAAAACCATTTGTCCAATTAAATTAAAACCATATACGCTTTCCTCTTTTAAACAAGTTTTCGGTAATTTCGTCATCTTTGTAACGTATTTTTTAACATTTTAAACATTTTCTAAAACCATTTGTCGTCACCCTCTTATACGCTTTCCTTTTTTAAATAAGTTTTAAATATTTTCTATTTCTTATTTTTACCCACTTGTTGCATATTCTCACATTCCGGTAATTTCGTCAACTTTGTAACGTATTTTTAACTCATAGCCTACCGCACGAGCCTCTGAGCTCACTTAGATTTTCGATTTCCTTCTTGTGGGCGAGTTCTTTGTCTTATTCTCCTTTTCTTATTTTTCTTTCACCCCCTTCTCCTTCTCTATCCTTTTCTTAATTTTCCTTACCCACTTAGTTATGTTCACCGAATATTATTATTGTTAGGTATTACTCCTTTTGTGTAACTTAACTGTAAATTTGGTTTCTTTATTCTAGTATTATACTTACATATTTCATTAGTTACATATATTTTCTTTCTATAACGTTAATTTTCAAATTATTATTATTAAATTAAAATATCCATATTTCTTTGTTTCTTGCATTATATAACTTTTTAAATTAATTTTCATTTCCTTAATTATGTTATTTGGCTTACATATTTAATTACCTATATATACGTTTTATTTTCCACTTCTTTCATCACTTTATTTTTATTAATTTCCATTCTGTACAATTATTCACTATAATCATTCTGTTTATATTTTCTCTTTTTAATTTGTTTGTATTCATTGATTGTTCTTTGTTCTTAGCTCTGAAGAAGACCAGAAAGTTGGGAATATTAAATTAGTTTTTTCAACTTGTTTCGTTTCTGACTGCATCTCCTCCCCAACCATCTCCTCTTCAAGTATATTACCCACGGTCAACTATATTCTCATCTTTAATACTTTCCCAATTTCGGCAGTATGGTGAACAATTTAGTGCTCATATTTTGATTATTTTGCTTCAATACTCTGTGTTTAAGTATCGTTTTGGTTTAATTTGTTACTAATTTTCAATATTACCATGACAACTAGAGATATAAAGGCCTAACGGTAGTTGAAATAAGAAACAAGCCGCGGACATGGCGTGCATTCATTACTCGACCTTGAGGCGGCGGCTGTCTGATGTCTGCCCGCTATCACCTCGGCCAAACAGGACGCGACTCAGTCGCCGTGGTATCGATATAAACATTTGTGCTAACTGAAATAAAAATTCAATAAGCAATAATATTAAAAGGCGTTCATATAAATAAACTGTGACTTGAATTTACTCAGTAGCCTCTGATTTTATAATATAGCTTTTTTTTATCATATTCCAATCTAAACGAACTTTCAATTTCAGCATATTATAAGGTACTGCTAGAATCGCTACCGAATTATTAATTAAAGGATTTGTACCTATGGACAACAGATCCAGAATTTGTTAATAGCAATTTTTTTTTTTTTAAAAAAGGTCTACCGTACTTTTACTAATAATCAAATAATTTATTAATGATATTAATCACGTTAATCACCTTAAACCGTTTTAACAAATAATTAAAACTCTCATTACAGAAACACCAAAGAGAATAAAATAAAAGCTACATAGAATAATGGAATTGCAATTTAATTTATTAATGGAAAGTAACTAAGTGGTGATATCTACGAGGGCTGTCCAGATAGTAACAGACGTTTTGGCCTATTATGGCGATGAGTGGGGGTAGAGCCGCCATCTTGGTGCCCGAACGTTCCTACATTCAATACGCATCCAGCTGTTGTAGCATGAAGACTGTGCATACCTTCTTTGCTCTATGTGAGTCGTCAAAAAGTGCTCTGCAATAGAAAATCTCGCCACTTATAAAGTGCGGTCTGTGGTTCGGTTTTTGTTGGCTCGAAACAACAGGCCAATTGAAATTTATCGTCAGATGTTTACGGGCAAGAGGTAGAGAGTAAAAGCCGAGTGAGGCAATGGTGCGTTGATTTTAAAAATGGCCGTACCAGTGTTCAGTACGAGGACCGCAGTGGTAGTCCTAGCCTTGTGATTGATTTGGCAATGCAAGTCAATGACAAAAATCGTGAAAACCATCGTTTCACGATTACAGAACTGTCGTAACATTTTCTCCAAATTTCACGGAGTTTGGTGCATCAAATTGTTCTAGAGAAGGTTGGTTACCACAAATTTTGTGCTTGGTGGGCTCCTAAAATCCTAACGGAACACCAGAAGAAACAGAGACTGGCTGCAGCACTGACCTTCCTCCAAGAATACACCACAAATGGTAATGCAGTTCTAGATCGTATCGTAACCCGGGACGAGACTTAGGTGAAGCATGTCAACTGTGAAACAACAGCAGTCGATGGAATGGGCGCACACACATTCTCCCAAGAAACCACGAATGTGTTTGTAAACGCTGTCAGCAAGAAAGGTCATGGCTACTGTGTTTAGGGACTCCAAGGGAGTGTTTCTCGTTGATTTTCTGGAACGTGGAGCAACAGTCAACTCAGAAAGGTATTGTGGAACACTAAGAAAGTTACGGTGCGCCAAATTAAGCGTCGGAGAAAACTTAGCACCCAGGTGCTGTTTATTCACGACACGGCATACACGGGCAATCGTACCCGAGCATTCTTGGATGGTTTTGGATGGGAGGTGTTTGACCATCCACCGTACAGCCCGGATTTGGCAGTGAGTGATTACCACTTCTTCCCAGCGATGAAAGAATGGCTCAGTAAGGTGATGATATCTGGTTCGGGCTAGATCGGTTACATAGGAAACATTAGTCTTTATTTATGATTTTTTTGTGACAAAGTAAGAATTTAGATTAAGATACATGAGCATTGAGGATTTTGGATTGTAAGGATTGTATACGAGAGGAATTCTAAGTTTTAATGGAGCTCCAAAGCTCAACTCCATATGTCCAAATAGGCCATATTATAGTTGTGTAGATCAGTCTTTTGTAATGAATTGAAAGTTTAAACCGTTTGTCTAGTAATTGCTGTAATATTCGAAATCGACGTGCAGTTTCCTGTCTTTTCAGTCTAGTATAAGGATTCCATGTCAGTCATTTCTCCACATGTAGTCCAAGATAGCGGGTCTGTTCTGCAGAGGTAAGCGCAACATTATTAAAGTATGCTGTTGGGCAGTTCAGAGGTATACTATGAAGATTAATGGTAATTTGATGGAATTTTATCCTCCAATTTCGACACCATTCTTCGAGTGTTTTTTGTATATGGGACTAGCTTAGGATGCAATCAAAGAGTTATTATTAACTGCAAGCACACATGTATCATCGGCATACATGGTGAGGATAGTGTTAGGATTGGTTGGGATGTCAGCTGTATAGACTGTGTAGAGGATGGGACTGAGGATACTACCTTGAGGGACACCAGCGGACTGATATAAGAGGGAAAAAATAAAAATTCACTTTTAAACACTATTTATTATCTTCAATTTGTAAAAGATTCTAGATGCAGACATTTTGTCATGTTATATTTCATATGTACTACTATAATAGCTAATTAACAACCTTTATTAAAGAATTAAATGTTTAAAAATAATATTTGAAGAATCTTGTTGAATATTAACTAATCCTTGAATAAATACATGTAACTAAGGAAATGTTTTATTAAAATCAACATTTCACTTCTTTTGACATGAAAAAATATCTACTTTAACAGTGCTATTTAAAAAATTGCTATTTATATTTCACTTTTGTTTTATGTGAATTGTTTATCATATAAGGTAAAAGGTAACATTAATTTATATATATTAAAGAATATTACCAATAAAACTCTTTAACTTTAAGCAGAATTTAGTTTAACTAATTTGACTTGCAGATTTAACAGAACATTTTTGAAAAAATTCATTAAAAATTTATATACCTTATGCTACTTCTGCAGTAAGGACAAAATTCTCTATTAATGATTCGTTAATTATTTCTTTCATTCCTTCCAATAGACGTTTGACAAACAGTTCAGTTATCAAAATGTAATCGTTTTGTCTGATCAAACTGTGATAAAGTGGTGTAGCAGTCGGCTGGTTATGGCATAGGGTTAGGACAGGGGTGAATAAATTCCACAATTGGCGTGGAGCTGGCTTACGATATCTGTCACTGACAGCGCACATACGGGCACCAGCATTGTTCCAACTAAACTAACAAGTGTCGACCTAAGCTTTCTTTCCCAGTTTATCTTTGCAGGATTATTTCAGTTTATTCTGAATTTATTTCTCAACTAATTAACATATAAACGATTAATAGCTTAAAGGCACTGATGACAATGGCATAGAATATTTTAACCTGAATTTCGGAACTTTCAAACTGAAAATTTATAATTAAACGATTTAAGTTTACAAAATTCTTCGTCGTAAACCTGCCGACTGCCCTACAGTATACTCTAATAATGTGGCTCTTATCCCTTTAGAACAGATTCGTTATCATGGACTACACCTTGACAAACGACTAACCTGGAATCCCACAAGACTGAAAAGACAGGAAACTGCACGCAGATTCAGACTATTACAGCACTTACTAGACAAACGGTCTAAACTTCTAACTCATTACAAAAGACTGATCTACATGACAATAATAAGGCTCATCTGGATATACGGAGTTGAGCTTTGGGGCTCCACTAAACCTTCGAATTCCTCTCGTATCCAATCCTTACAATCCAAAATCCTCAATTCTCCTTTTTGTTACTAATAAAACCATCCATAAAGACCTAAATGTTCGTTATTCAACTCGTTAACACCTGCCCCTCCTCCGGTGCGTTGGCAACACACTACGTTAAGGTCACGTAGTATTAGGATTGAGTTTTTATTAGATTTACGTTTGTTAAATTCAGAAATAATGTGTGCCCCAACACATTATACACTTCTATTAATACTGTCAACAAAAATAATATACTCTAAAATACCCCTTAGAATGTAGATGTTCTACAGTAAAAGGAGAAAGTTTATTGTTTATAAACACGCCATTAAAATTTTGTAGGGGTTCTGAAAAAAAAAAAAAAAAAAATATGTAACCGATCTAGCCCGAACCAGATATCATTCCTTCCATCATAAACTCCCTAACCACCCAAACCCACTAGTTTCTAACCTTGCAACCTCTTCCATTCCAGACAATCCTCCGGGGCACGTGCAAAGAAGATGCCCAGGAGACCTAATAATGTAAAATCTCATTAGAGTGCTACCAATTGGTAGTTTCTCTACACGCCTGTAACACTCCATTTTAACTAAGATCAAATTTACTGAACGTACAATATAATATACAGTTTTCAATTTTAATAATGGTTGTAGGAAAAAAAAATTTTTTTTTGGTCATTTATCTCCTATGCTTTAAGTATTCATCACTAATAGGGTTTTTGAAAACGAGATGTAGTGAATTTTCTTAATTACAGTGAAGTAATACTATTTACTGTAATTGTAATAGAGTATACTAAATATTTCTCTACATGCTGTATCATATCATTATCATCAAATTTACATGTTGTATTTTTTATATAGTTGTAAATATCAATAAATAAAATAAATAATTTAAAAAAAAAGTTTACAAAATTATTTTTATTCATTAGTGGATGATTTATAACATACTTTTTATCTTCTATTAATATAATTATTCTTTTTGAAATATTTTCTTCCTGCTTATTATGTCTTTATTTTATTTTCATTTGTCCAAGTCAGGATTACACTATCTTATCTTTAGTTCCCTTGTCAGTCATTGTTTTGGTACACCTCTATTGAGATAGGCTGTTATTTTATCTTACTTATATATATTCATCTGGATATACGGAGTTGAGCTTTGGGGCTC
>NW_027114646.1:557085-561783 GCF_000696795.3 Halyomorpha halys
TTTATATATCTTCTTAATTGTGTGTAAAAATTAATTATACCAGAGGTGGCCAACAAGTCGATCGCGAAGCCAAATTTAGTCGATCGTCGTGCCCACACAACACAATATATTTTGACTAATGTGTTCTTTTAATTCTCCTAGAAGAGAGTTTTTTGGCCCTTTTTATAATTATTGTTGTTTTTACATAGGTACGTAGATAAGATATATACGGCTTATATATATCTGAAGTGTACTCAGCGAGCTATTGGTAGATTAGCAAAAAGTAAGTCATATTATTCTTTTCTGATAAATTTTCTTGGCCCAACAAAACAAAACAGGAAAAAAACGCGATATATTGAAATCAAACTATCAACCTAACTGTTTTAACTTAGCTTTTATAACAAATTTTTTATATTTACGAACAAATAGTACAATAACTTATACATTGAAGTTGTAAAACTAATTAAAAATATATCTTCAACAAGTTTCGGAAAAATCAAATTTCATCAAAATATTAGAAAGAATATCAAAAACAAGTTTCGCAAATTTTGAAGCAGAATGCTAACAATTGTTGGGTCAGGAAATTTCTTTTCTCCATGAGCCGATATCTCAAAAAAATAATAAGTGATTTAAAAAATTAAAAAATAGTTTTGAACATATATTTTTCTTATCTATCCATATCTCACTGGAATGCTCCTTATACTGCACAGTGTATAAACAATGTGTGTATTTCACACCCCTTCTTGCCCCTTAGACTACACCTATGTAAGTTGATCACAACACATATCTAAGATAGAAACCAGATCTTATAAAATGAAAAGTTGGCCACCCCTGATATAGAATCTTTTCAGACGATGCTTTATCTTCAAATTAATATAGCTTTTATTCTTATCGTATCTTTTAAATTAATCTTAAACTTCATTTGAAAAAGTATCAATCACAGTTTATTGTTAAAAAACTAAAATTTAAAAAGATAAAAAAAAAAAGGAAAAAATTATTGAAAATTGGTGAGCAAATGAATTTGAAATTATCAGTTACCAAATCCGTGTCATAAAATTATTTTAAAGAATTAAGCAGTAAGTTTGAAGTTGTTAAAGATGCTAAAGGATATTAGTTAATAACATTTTAAACTAAAAACTTAACATATAAACAATTAATCAATATAAGCCACCAATAACAACGGCATAGATAACAACGGTATTTCAACCCAAAACTCGAATGTTCACAGAAAGATTCTAATTAAAAATTGAATCGAAAAATTTCATTTTCATTTTTCGAAGTCATCTTATCTTTAGTTCCCTTGTCGGTTATTGTTCTGGTAAACCTCTACTGAGATAGGCTGTTATTTTATTATTCATATATATTTTCATAATTATATGTAAAACTTTTTTAATAAATATAATGTTTAAAACGATTAACCTTCGTCCTACTACAACTTTCTTAACCTAGGGAACTCCTCATAAACTATAAATACATACAAAGCTTTACGATTAACTAGTTTGCATGTTGTGGTTAGTGGAACCTCGAAGTTAATCGTGATAAATCCAAAATCATGGTTTTTGGAATGGTGACGACCAATAGTAGATGCTTAAGAGCGCCTAACAGTTTGGATGTATGAAAACCTACAAATCGAAGTTGTTGCAGTTATATTTACTTGGTCATAACCATGACTCCCACCCCCTCTCTTCAAAAACACTTTGAATGGAAAGTTCCAGCAATGAAATACGGCCTTTACAAGATGTTCACTTTCATGAGGCTCAAATTTGACGAAACAAGTTGTATGAAAAAGTAGAACAGGTGCCGAGAGGTTTAATAAAACGATTATCACAACACCATACTATGTGCTACTGATGAAAGCCCGAAGATACCACTATATTTCCACACATTCATACCACCCTTTGATTATATACAGGTCTCACTTCTTCAGATCAGAGGGTTACGAAGAAGGATTGGTGAGGTTTACTGAGCACAGAAAATAATTTCCATGAAGTTGGCGTGTTTCTGTGATATCCGTGAAGTATCCACAAAAGTCGAAATTATTATTCATAAATCCTTATGGAAATCAGTGAACCGAAGAAAGAAGCTGATAAAGTGGTATCTAAAAGTTTGAAAAAAAATTTTTGTTGGAAAGGCTAGTTGACGCACAATTACAAATTGTATAAATCTTTAAAGATATAAAAATAGCTTCCATATGACTAGCACTGAAATGAAGGAAGGCCGCAACTCTGACATCATTACAAATTAAATTTAGCAGTATTTATGATCAATACAATAAAGCTTTCCTGCTGTAAATATACCTGTTGTAATTATTTTAAAATTTAAAATTTACTATGCACAATAATTTCGAGAAAAAAATTTTTTTTTAAACATTTCCTATTCCTTTTGGAGTATCTAAGACTGTCAGTGTAGTCATTGCAATGTATAGTTGTAACTTTGCTTAGTTTAAAATTAAAACCTACTAAAGTATTGATATCGCCTTATACAATATTGGTTTTGAAACATTAGTTCATGAATTGTGTATTTATCCATGACCTTATGAAAAATCCCAAATATGATCATTAAATGTTCATATCTAATTTTAAAATCTGGATGAACTACTCGTAAAAAGTACTTATAATGTAATTATTCTAAGAATATTTTATAGCTTATTTCTTTCTGTGAAACCCCTTCATTATGTTTAAATATGAAAGCTCCATATTTAGTATACTCTATTAACATTATAGTAAATAGTATTAATTCACTATAATTTAGAAAATTCACTACAATTTGTTCTCAAAAACCCTAGTAGTGATGAATATTTTAAAGCATAGGAGATAAATGGACTTTATGTATGATTTCATTTATGACAAAGTAAGGAGGATTTTGGATTGTAAGGATTGGATACGAGTGGAATTTGAAGGTTTAGTGGAGCCCCAAAGCTCAACTCCATCTGTCGAGATTGACCTTATTACACTCATCCAGATCAGTATTTTGTAATGTGTTGGAAGTTTAGACAGTTTGTCTAGTAAGTGCTGTAATAGTCGGAATCTACGTGTAGTTTCTTGTCCTTTTAATCTTGTGTTGCCAGTTTTGCGGATCTGTTCGACAGACCTAAGTGCAACATTATTAAAGTAAACTGTTGGTTGGTTTACGACGAAGAGTAAAAATGATTTGATGGGATTTATTTTTATCCTCCAATTTCGGCACCATTCTTCGAGAGTTGTTTGTATATAGGACTAGACAGCTTGGGTTGCAATCAAAGAGTTATTGTTAACTGCAAGCAGACATGTGTCATCGGCATACGGGGTGAGGATAGTGCTAGGATTGGTTGGGATGTCAGCTATATAGACTGTGTAGAGGATGGGACTGAGGATACTGTGAGGAACACCAGCGGGCTGATATAAGAGGGATGAATAAAAATTCACTTTTAAACACTATTTCTTATCTTCAATTTGTAAAATATTCTAAATGCAGAAATTTTGTCATATTATATTTCATATGTACTATTATAATAGCTGATTAACAACCTTTATTAATGAAATAAATGTTTAAAAATAATATTTGAAGAATCTTGTTGAATATTAACTAATCCTTGAATAAAGGATACTGTAGGGCAGTCGGCAGGTTTACGACGAAGGGAAAAGATGATTTGATGGGATTGTTGAAATTTATCTCAATCCTCCAATTACGACAGCTTTCTAGGATTGGTTGGGTTGTCTCAGTTTAGACTGTGTAGAGGATGGGATTGAGGATACTACCTTGAGGAACACCAGTGGACTGATATAAGAGGGATGAATAAAAATTCACTTTTAAACTCTATTTCTTATCTTCAATTTGTAAAATATTCCAAATGCAGAAATTTTGTCATATTATATTTCATATGTACTATTATAATAGCTAAATAACGACCTTTATTAATGAAATAGACGTTTAAAAATAATATTTGAAGAATCTTGTTGAATATTAACTAATCCTCGAATAAAGGATACTGTAGGGCAGTCGGCAGGTTTACGGCGAAGGGAAAAGGTGATTTGATGGGATTGTTAGAATTTATCTCAATCCTCCAATTACGACACAGCCTTCGAAGGCTGTGATATGAGACCAAACAAATTAATTGGAATTTACGATATAAATCAACTTTTTGATTTTACCCTCCTCAATCAAAATATGATACAGATTCTTAGGAATTTTAGTTTCCATAGTTTAACTCTAATTTCTTTTACTTTAATATACCAAATTATACACAACAGATGTTCCCTATTAAGCTGATATTCAAAAAATATTCTCTCATAAGATTCTAGGCCACTTCTCCGTTGATCTCCTCTTACCCGATCTAACTGTCGCTCTAAATTGAAGCTATTCAGTCGACAAAGGGCGCTTCATGCTTTGACTTCTGAAAATGGCGTCTGGAGGGCCGACAATAGACCGGACCGTTATTGCTCCGCTGCAGAGAATGTGCCCTTTTCGACTGGTCACATAAAAACGTAATGGCTACGGCAGATTGGTCGCTTTCCTGTAAAGCTACCGGGAAATGTAGGAATGAGAGTCATTAAATGAAACATTAAGTGTCACGCTTCGAATCCCACAGCTGAATCGCTACAGGATGTCACTCCTGACCTCTTACTTGAGGACATCTCAATATCAGAAGAGTTTTTACTAGTTGTTTAAAATCTCATCCTCATTCTAGATCTCAGTTGACATACTATTATTTATCGTGATGTTTTTATTTAAAATATATGT
>NW_027114646.1:561833-596336 GCF_000696795.3 Halyomorpha halys
ACTGGACCGATTTACGTGCTGTTTCTTTTTTTCAAAATGTTCCCTTTGGAAATGGGAAGAACATATGTCCGTCTTATGGATTTAGAAATATATTTTTTCAAAAATCAAACATTTTATACAAACAACTACAAATTAACAGTTTGTGAATTTATTTTGTCAAAAACTACTACTCCTACAGAGGTAAACGTTATAAACTATTTCATAGTAAATTTAACTAGCTTTAATTTCAGTGCTAGCAGACATCTGTACGTCAGATGGTTTTTAAAATAAAGTTTTTCAAAATTCAAACTTATTATCCGAACAACTATAAATCAATTTATTTTAGGAAATATCATAAAAACTACTATTCCTACGAAGGTAAAGGTCATAAACTACTTTATAGCACGTTAAACTAGCTTTAATTTGAGTCCTAATAGACATCTATACGTCACATAATTCCTGAGATATAGATTTCTCAGAATAAATTAACTATCTACTAATCTTTCAGTTGATTTTTAAGAAATTTTCCTGTTTAAAAAAGCTATATGTCGAGAACTATTGGACGTAAATAGTTCTATAGAACTCAAATTTCAGAAAATTTACTCTTCTTTAAAGAATATTCTTTTAGATTTTCTAGTGCTGGTAGTTTTTAAGATATAGAGTTCTGAATGAAAAATTAAGGTTTTGAAACAGCCACCATTTTTTATTCCCCCTACCTCTACTTGGCAGACTCGTCAGTTTTGACTAGTAATTATACATAGTTTTCATTAAAGTAATTAAATATTGGGGTGAAATAACTTAATAGATATGGGTTTCAAATAGGGAAAAGAAATTCACACTTGTTATTTTATATTTCCGGACAGTGTCATAGATAATCAAATTGTCTTAAATAATAAGAATAAAATCACCTAAATGGGACCAATATTGACAATGCAACTACACTTTAAAGCTACTAATTTTATTTCCTAATAAATCATTTTCAACACTTTCATATGCCTATTGGCCTCTATTGTTTCAATATAGTTTTAATATACTTTGAAATTGCGTAGGTTGCCACAGTGAGCAGGTTCATATCTTTTCGAATAATAAGAAAGAAAATATTAATGATTCCCTTAAGGGTTTCTTGGGGTATTAAAATAATAATAATACAGTATACGTAATCAAACTATCAACTATGGTCATTAAACTATGGATTAAATCTATATTTAACAAATAGCAATAGTGAAACATTGCCGGGTCAGCTAATTTAATTATAAATTATACCTTGTTACTATGGTTTACTTTTATTATCTTGCTATAAAAACATTACATAATAAACACACCAGACTACAAAATGTTATTATTTAATATTAACACAAAAATAAATTGAATATCACATATATTTAAAATTATTTTCAGAAAAGTTTGGAATATCGAACTATAAGAAAAAGCATAAATTAAATATAATATGGTAATTAAATAATAAATTATTTTCATGAATACTTTAACATTAACATTGCTGTAATATTTAATATGAATGAAGATATCAATTTAGGAGAATGGAGCTTTATTTTTAGATAACTGCCTATGATTACCTATAAATGTTGTTTAAGGCTCTTGATCTAACGTGGTGCAAGAAAAGTTGAATTTATAGCTTTAAGCAATTTATTACACAAAATCAAAATATAAATTAGTTATAAGTTTATTGAATACGAATATATATTCATTGCGAATAATCTTTAGACATTGGTTATCCTTATTTATGAATACGATTTGTAGTACAAAATAATTACATTTTTTACTTTCCTTGTAGGTTGTATAATGCATTTGTCAATAACAAAATTATTATTTTAGGAAAGAAGATCTCTCTCACTGCCATCCACGATCCAGCAATCATTTGTGGCTAACAGGCGATAAAGGTAAGCTTCTTATTTTCAACTAATGATAATAAAATGTTATTTACTTGTGCATGTAATGTGTACAGTAATTAATGGAAATGTTTTATTGCCTTACCATAAGATTTTCGGACACCCTGAGGCTTATAATATTTAAGGATGAGATTTTGTATCTTTTTTTTGTTACCAAGGATCAATGTACCTTCAAAATTATTTTTGACTATTTTTTGATTATTAAGGACAATTAAATAAATAAATCTGGAACACTATAACCCATGAGGAAGTACTGCTACTTAACCAACGGTTGTGCAAGGAGGTGATTTGGTCAGAATCACGCTCGACCGCCAGATTTTTCCCCAATTAAGGCACTAACTTTATGAGGCCGGGTGGATCCTGGAGGGCTTCCGAACTGACAGGGTTGCCTCATGGCTACACTAATAAAATAAATCATATCTGCCACAGCCGGATTCGAACCGGGGCCCTCTATGTTAGTAGTATCATCGAGTTGCCCCATTGCCCTCAAATAAAGTTTAAAAAAAACAGCAATAACTTTTTAACAATACTTCTTCGCTGAATTAATTTACTTTAAGTGGAGAAGATGGTCGTGGGGTATGTTAAACAAAAAAGACACAAGTAAAGAAAAAATTATTTATTCCTGTCGACGTGTCGACTTGAATTTCAAGTCATCAAGGAGCTTCAGCAGAGATTCTGGCTAAACTCATATAAAGATTTAAAATTATAATATTTATCAACCTATTTATTTATTACGACATATTAGTTTGGTAAAACACAAAATGATTGATCTAAGTAAACAAAAGATATCTAACGTTTCTTTCGAATTGTGTAAATGATTTTTTTGTTTCCTCAAGGTATCTGAAATTTATAATAGCTTTTTCAATTAAAACATACTATATAAAATATCTTTCGAACAGAGAATTTTTAAGTTTATATTGTTTATTCCACATATTTTGTTGTCGTTAGTTCTAAAATTGAATCCTAAATTGCCCACTTATAAATGTAGATGTTCTATACTTTAGAATAATCTATTAATGTGGTTAACATTTCCCTTTATTTTTCTGTTATTCGAGGTAATATACTAGATGATATTTGAAAAAAGATAATACCCACTATAATCAGGATATATACGATGATTAAAATATCAAAAACATATTGTTTAACTAAATTGGATTTTATCCAATTAAAGTATTCTGATAAAGTATAATAGTGTAAATTGACTGTGAAATTTTCAATTTATTAATTTAATGTGAAGAATTCAAAAACTACGGTAAACTTGCACTGAAATTATTGATCGGGGCAGAATAGTCAGCTTATAGATTTTTAAAATTGATGTGGTTCTAAATTTATATTTAAGATTGCCCTTGAGGATGGCCAAATTGGCAAAAAAGCTGTCAAAAATATATAGTTTTGAGACTTAAATTGGATAAATTCATTTTATTAGAAAACCAGTCACAAGAAAGTGAAAAGATTATATATATCAGAAACATATTTCGTAGATGAGCCATGTGGTCTCGAGTCCATTTCCTTTTTATATGAAGAGTAGTTGAGTTAATAGCCTGTCATGGAAAAATAAAATTGATATATTACTTTACTATTTTTTATTTATGTTAGTTTGTTTTTTTGTATACATTTACATTGATATCTGTTTTATTTTTATACATTTACATTGATATCTGTTTTATTTTTATACTCTTACATTTGCTTTACCAACCATACGGCTTTATAATTTAACTCTTATGTAAAACTACTGTGGGTGTTGGAGCATTATAAAGTACATTGTTGAATAACACTTGTTTGTATTGGCTACAATCTTGACCATTTCCTTTTAATTAACGTAGGGTCATTCATCTATATTCAACATATATTTTGTATACATGACTGAAGACAAATTAAGGATATATTGTGCTTGTTAATTGTTGATATTGTATGATCGATTATTGATTTTTTTTTTGTCATCTTGTTCTTCCAGTGTCGCATCATACTCAAACGTAGTCTCGGACGCTCTTCTAAGAATATTCTCTTTGAGGTAGCACAGCTTCATTTTCGATCTACAGCTTAGCTTGTTAGAGAAGGACAGAGGATGAGTTGGGAGAGCTTATCTGACTTGTAAAGAAATAGCTATGGTACAAGCGAATCCGTTTGATTAATTATACAAGCATAACATCATTTATCCGAAGTGTACCAATGAAACACACAATTTACGATAATTAGATAAATATAATAATAACAAGACTGTAAATTGTAATTGGTAAGCCGACAAAATGGCCGTGACATCTGGTTGACGTGTGGCAAAGCCCAACTCCATTGAGGTGCGGCTGATCCGGTCCTGCTTTGTGGCGATGGCCGTTGGTAGGAACCCCTAGCGTAGTGCTGACCACACCACACTAATGGACCACCGCACCGCACTATGTTCCCATCAGGTCATTACACAACACTACTGCACTGAGTGCTGCACCTCTTTGAGCACCGCCCTTGCGTGCATATCTAACTCTTAATTGGTTCCTAAATGAACATGTTTGCCAGTTAAACGGAAAAAAAACCGTTTGGTACGTTCCATAAAAAATGATATTCGCACATTGCGAAATTCGTTTTAACGTTTAACTTCTCAATTCCAGTTTTATATATTATATTACAATTTTTATTGATATACTTAAAAAAATTGCATTATATATATTCATAATAAAATATATTAGGTAGGTTTTTAAATATAATTATCGTCATATTTTATTTTTCATTAATCAAACATAACACTCAGCAAAAAGTTACCCACAACAAAAGAACAAGAGACCTAATGAAAGTGGTAAAACGCATAGAAGAAAAAAGATTATGTAGTTATGGAGCTGTTCAAAAAATTTAGACAGAAAGCCTGCCAAAGATAACTACGGAATGGGGAGAAAAAAGAAGAAGGAACAAATTAGATTAAGAATTAAACCAAAATAATGAGCTGGAAGAAAGTTTGGGAGGTAATGGTATCAGCAGAGAGCAAGATTTGAATACAGAAAAGAAGCCTTTTGAAAGAAATTTAGTTCAAAGAAAACCACATTAAAGTGAAAATGTATTTGAAATATATTTAAATTTACAAAACACTAATGAATTCATTTAAATATGTTGAATGTTTATTGCACTAGTGTTTTGTTTAGTTAAAATTAAGAAAAAACATACATGAATATTCCTCAGATAATCATTGAAATTCGTTCAGTATATTAGAAATAATATTTGCATTAGGATACATTTTTATTGGGAATATTTGAAAAATGTTCTGGTGCATTTTCAAAATGTATTAAATGAATGAGTTTTAATTAATATATTTTACAAATCAAAGTTAAAAAATAGAGCGAGTCAGGAGCTCAGGGAATGACAAATGACAGGAAATTGAAAAAAACATGAAAAATGTTTTGTTGAAAAAATATTAACATTTCAATATTTATAATTACAAAATGAAAATTGTCATCCTTCCCTCCCTCCCTCTAACTTTCGAAAAAAATTGTCATTTATGAGCGTACTTCAAACTGAAAACTATGGTAAAACTTTACTCAAAAATTTTATTGCACGAAAAATTCCTTATATCAGGTATTTAGGGAGGTTAGATAGTCAAATCTGTTAGAGAAAAGGACAAATTTTAGGGAGTTCTCCCCGATATTCCAGTATATTGAGTAATCCATTTAAAACTGATGTAATTTTTGGATAAGTTATTAGGAAGATATTCCTGTATGCCTAAAGAATATTTCAAAGCAGATTAACAATATAGACATGTTGGATGATGACAGTGATTTTCCTTTATATATCAGATTTAAACAAAAAAAAATAAAACAAATAGTGAAAGTTCCTCCATTAAAAAAAAAAAAAATGCGTATGCGGAATGTGGCTTGAAATTGGAGGTAATTTAACATAAAATTATTTAATAATTATTATAAAATAATTAAAAATATTTTCGATTTCGTGTTTACCCGTCCAAATAACTTTTAACGTATTCTCACCTTCCGGTAATTTTGTCATCTTTTTAGTATATTTTAACTTTTTAAACATTTTCTAAAACCATTTCTCGTCACCCTCTTATACGCTTTCCTCTTTTAAATAATTTTTGAATATTTTCTACTTGTTATTTTTACCCACTTGTAACGTATTCTTACCTTCCAGTGATCTTGTCATCTTAGTACTTACTTAACTCTGAGGCACCACTGAGCTCGCTTAAATTTCCGATTTTCTACTAGTAGGTGAGTTCTTTGTCTTATTCTCTTTTTCTTATCTTCCTTTTACCCTCTTCTCCTTCCCTATTCTTTTCTTAATTTTTCTTACCCACGCTATTAGTTATGTTCACCAAATATTATTGTTATGTTTTCTATTACTCCTTTTGTGTAACTTAATTTTATATTTTGTTTCTTTATTCTAGTATTATACTCTCATATTTCATTAGTTACATATATTTTCTTCCTCTCAATTTTATTTTTTTTTCTTTCTATACTTTTAATTTTTAAACTATTCATATTCCTTTGCATTATATAACTTTAAATTTTTATTTCCTTAATTATGTTATTTTTAATTATTTGTCCGATTGCTATATACATTTTGTTTTCCACTTCTTTAATCACTTTATTTTTATTAATGTCATTCTGTACCATTATTTACTATATGTCATTCTGTTTATATATATATATTTTTTGTATTCATTGGTTGTTGTCTTGTTCTTTATTCTTAGCCCTGATGAAGGCTAGAAATGTTGGCTGAAACGTTGCCACTACTAAATAATTTCTTTATACTTATTTGTGTTATATTCTAATCGCAGCCCCTAACCACTCCCTCATATGGTACTTTTTCGTACTTTTCGGGGTTTCATTATACATTACGAGATTCTTCATTCAACACATTTTAAGTCTTGGGAATGTGATGAGATTTATATTTATTGTTACCATGTTTTGGCTATTGAAAAAAATTATGCGTATAATGTACATTAAAATATTCTCGTGTCTTTTTCGTGTTTGACAAATTACGAAGTAAAAAAGCAGAACCCTTTCTTGTTACTTCCTTTTTGAGAATTATGTATATACCAGATGTCGAGACACGGGTGGTTCTCTTTTACAGTGGTAAGCAGGGCTCACTAATGGGTGGGAAAAATGTCTTAGGTTTACGACAATAAAACCATTGAGTTGAGCTCTTGTATAGCCCATAAGTTATAGATAAGTTGGATTTGGACCCGGTCCAGAAAATCACCCAACCCAACCGGTAGGTCTGTTTTTAAGCACCTTTCTGTGTTTGGCAGCGACCTCTAGGTATAATATATACAAATTTATTATATCCTTTAGTCTAATCTGATCTTCCTCCTATCAAATACAATCTATTCAACTCAATTCTAAATCTGTTTCTAGAATATATGAAAATGAATTTAGTATAAAACCTATTTTAGGTTACAAGGATCTGATCAAAGATTCGGATGACTCATTTTGTTGCATTGTACATATGACTTTATTTAATTATATGGTCCTTATAATTGGGGTTTGAATGCATTAAATTTCTGTCTTGTTGGCCGAGACCTTAATCAAGATGACCGTCAATAAGGCGTTTTCGTTATAGAGGGGCGCCGGTTAAGAGATGTTTTAGAGTATTACTTATCGGGATAGTTAATTAGTTATTAAATTCGTTAAGATTCCTGTTATAGGAATTTATGGTATTTTTGTGTTGGTTGTCAACACAATCACACAATATGACATCCAGGAAATGCTAAATAAACCATGCTGAATCATCCTTCTATTCAGTAACAGATTTATATTTATATTCATATTTATGTAATTAATCAATATGAAAAATCATATACCAATTTCTGCAAAACTATAAAAAATATATTTCATCCTATAAAATAAATTAAAAATAAGTCAGTGAGTTGGTATTGTAAACTCATTTATTTCACTTTAACTGGTCAAAGAATTGGTTCATCAAATTATAGTTTTTATTTTTATTATATTTTTTCAGAAAAGAATTGAACGATTAAATTAAAAACTATCGTTTAAGCCACTCAATTAATATAATTAAAATTTATTTTAAGGTTTAAGGATTATTTCTTGTACTAACAAAAATGGGTGAAAAATCAGCGGAAGAAAGCTTTTATATCAGGAAAGACAGAAATCAGAAATTTTTAATGAATTTATGACGGAAGAAAATGAAAGACAAGGTAATTGAAGAGAATCAACCATTAAATGAACTGTGGTGAGATTAAAACACAGAGATACAGAGCTAAATCTAGCCATAAAAATCTCACTGCTAGGCTTTCAAGAGTCTTCTCACGAAAAGGCTATGGCAAAGCCTATCATTAAAAGAGTTTACTAGCAAGTCAGAGAAAATGCATTCCTATCTTGCCGAACGATTTTCACTCCCGTGTTGAAGAAAGAATCTACAAGAGGATCTATGCAACAGATATTTTTCCAGCAGCAACATAGTACAACGTCTTAGTTTTAACATTCTTGATACAAGAAAAGCCAAATTATTATTTACAACTAGTAAAAGTGAATATACAGACCAGTGAGCCATATATACTGATCAGAGATGAAGATTATGAAATTCAAAAATGCAGTTGAATTCAGTGTTGGGAAATCAATGAAGAAGAAATTCTGTTTAAGTCAGATTTACTTAGGTAGACAATTCATTTAGTGTCAATTGTTTATTTTTTTTTCTCGTCTTCTCGTTTACAGTAACTCTGTGGGAGATCTATTTATTTTACATACATGATTCATGCTCTCTTGAAGTATATGGCCTTGTTAAAAACATATTAGTTAGTATTAATTTTCATAAAATATTTATACATACATTAATTACAGAAAGAACATAGGATATATAAAGTAAATACATGTAATGTAGATATAAGTAAATATAAAGCTAAGTGAATACAAACCAACAATTAATATAAAGTAAAATAAACCAATAAACCAAAAATAAAAACAAACAAATAATAATAGTAATAATGTAAACCGTTGCAACCCATGAAGAGGTTCAGAGGTTCAGTACTTTGTAAGGTTGTAAAACAACTGATTTTTACAAGATGGTGCCTCCTCCAAATTTGTTTCCAATCAAGGGTATCCACTTTATGAGAATCGGTGGACTCAAAGAGAGTTACAGAACCCACAGGGTTAGATCACGGATGCAGTAATAGAATAAAAAATTATCTACCACAGCCGGATTCGAATCCAGGTCCTTGGAATTAGTAGCCACGTGCCTTACCTCTGTGTCACCACGCTCCATATATAAACTAATATCTAGAATAATAACAATTGGCAGTCAATGGGTAAAAAATAATGCGATTTTTTAGCAAATGATATAAGTTCCTCTTAGAACTTTTTATAAAACATGTGGTGATGCACAGGCCAGGACATACTATCTATGGTCGTTAGTCTTGTTAGCTCAGCTCTCTCCGTTCCAACTAATATACAATCGTAGAGTAGAAGTCTCAAGTCCAGCCCAGTACAGTGTGATCGCATGCAGATTTCTCATTAGTAGCAAGTCCAAATTTTTCCAGTTAGTGTCCACTAGATCCATGTTCAGTCATTAACTATGTCAGTTACTAATGTGTTTTCTGCTATGTCCTGTAAGAATTTTTGAAGTAATCTGCCATTTCTCGTCCTATCCTATTTTATCTTCTGTCTTTTATAATATCCGAATGAATATTATTAATTATTGAGATATTTTCTTATAAGCTATACGGGATTTGTCATTATTTTTCTTAAACGCTAATTAAAGTTAAAGATTTACATGGTCATCATTAGACTAGGACAAACTCATTTTTGAACCTAGAATGGACATGCTGACCAAGAAATAATTTTAAAATTTGAAATTTTATAGGTAGATAATTTGAACATGTGTAGGTCACATTTAGTTTGAAGAGTAAGTCAGAATTTTTTTGTCATTTTATTTAATAATTCAAACAACATTAAATATATCTTATGAACAGTAGTTAGTTGCATTTACTAAATGCTTTATTGCATCTTATTTATTTTTCTACTTAATAAATAATATTGTCAACCAAAAAAAATATTTTCAATGTAACTGAAATTTTTATATATTGTAAGTCAGTTTATGTTATATTTATTCTTGTCAACAGCACATTGACTAATCACAATTTGATACATCCTTACAACATTGTTCGGTGTGGAGTGAAGTTATCATCCACCTTTGCTCATTATTGACAATCCAATGAGAACTCACAGGGCAAGTAGGCACGTTGTGGATGGAACTAGTCGTGCGTTGGTCAAGTGCAGTGTGAACCGCAGTCGAGTTCGGTGGACCATGCACAGACTGAACAGCTGTCCTATTCTGTTCTATATCACCGCCTATGGTGTACACAATGATATCTTCTAGGCGATGAAGCAGTAATCTATAATACACTTTACTGATTTATCAATGGGAGCAGTTGATGTATTAATACAAATTTATCAAAAACAACAATGCGTCATATTGTAATATATTATATATTATAAATTAAAATGATTTTTCTCGTAATGCCACTAGTTACGATTAGAAAATTCATTGCTATTCCGCTATTTTTACTCCAGAAAAAGAATAAGTTAATTTTAAATATTATCATATTTCGTTCATGTCTGTCATATTATTTATTTAAATATAAGCAAGAATTTTTTTTATAATTTTAATGGTTGGGCGCCAATAATACTAACTCATAACAACAGATTAAAGAACTATTTGGTTTCATATATATTCAATTTTTAGTACATAGGTATTATTGGTTGAGGAAGCTCTCTCATTAAATAATAAGATCGTTTGATTTGAGTTATGTAAAATTAAATTGAATTTTGAATCGAATTATTAATTATATGCGTTCTATTGGAAACATAATGGTGTTCGATAACTCCTAAGGAGAGTCGTGATTCGGGGCAAGTGCATAATTGAGGATTTATCTAAGATTTATTATGTAGGAAAATTTACCACTTAAAGTAAAGTATTTACCTTTTATGTAACTATAAATATTACTATTATATTAGATATAAGTATACTATATCTCTTATATTATTTTGTTCGAGACTGCTCGTTCTATTATTAATAGCATAAGTTATCCAATAAGTCTCTGCATTTTTTTATTAGTCATATCACATGTCCAACGTCTCGGCAAAGGGAAAGAAAAATGTCAGCTTTAGTTTCATAACCTCAAAATTAATTTATAAAATAAATTATAAAAGTTATTATGCCCGAATCGAATCAACAGTAAAAATAAACCTGAATTTCTCACTGCAACGTTTAATACTAAATTCTATTCTTTGCAAACACTGTACTTTACTATCGTTGCTGTTGATAATTTTTGTTGTAACTAATGATAGAAATGTATAGTATTTGCAAAAAATATATTTTAGTAAATGTTAAAGTGACAAACACGGGTTTATTTTTGACTATTTTTATTTAACTTGGACATAATAGCCTGAAAAATGTTTATGACTTAATGTTAATGAGGCTGTGAAACTAAAATTAATATTGTCCTTGATTATAGCCGGACTGGCCGAAACGTTGGACATGTGATGTCACCACTAAAAGAAGTCGTGAGACTTATTGGATAACCTTTGCTATTAACAGTAAAGTATTACCAATTAACATAACTACAAGTACTATTAAAGTATAACTATAAGTATTTCTATTCAAAGTAAAGTATTTCCATTTAAAATAAAGTGAAAATATTCCTTCAACTTACCTATTTACTTGAAATTATCTCAACAGATGGCCTCTCTTCTGTTAAATAACATATTTGAGGATAGTTCCTGTTTATGCACTTACCATGACATATCTTATTATATACATATTGTTATGGAGTACTAAAAAGTATTACTATAATTAAACGGAAAGAATAATATTTGCCAGATAAATTACAACTCGGGCTATTTAAAATAAAATTAAAAAACAAGGATGGTAAAAACTATTTTAAATGCAAAACTGGAGGATTAAAATAAATTCCAATAAATCCCACCAAATCACATTTACCCTTCGACGTAAACCCATGACCTCTTCCCCTTCAATATCCTTTAATAATACCCCACCTATTCCTGTCGAACAGATCCGTTACTTAGGACTACATCTCGACAAACGACTGACATGGAATCCTCATACAATACTAAAAAGACAAGAAACCGCCCTTAGATTTCGACTATTGCAATATTTACTAGACAAACGGTCTAAATTGCCAATCCATTACAAAAGACTGATCTACATGACTATTATAAGGCCTATTTGGACATACGGAGTTGAGCTTTGGGGCTCCACTAAACCATCAAATTCCTCCAGAATCCAATCCTTACAGTCCAAAATCCTTAATGCTCCTTACTTTGTCACAAATCAAGTCATCCATCAGGACCTCAATATTCCATATGTTGCCGATTTGGCCAGAACCAGATACCGTTCCTTCCATAAAAAACTTCTCAACCACCCAAATCCACTTGTTTCTAACCTGGCTTCTCCTTCATTACCTAATAATCCTCCTAGGCGTCTGAAAAGAAGATGGCCTCGAGATTTTCTCCTCTAGAAATGTTATTGGAGTTCTATCAGTGGGTAGATTCTGCACATGTTTTTATCATGTCATTATGTCACCTACAGCAAATTTACTTGTTGTATATATGTGTATACAGGTGTAAATAACAATAAATAAATTATTTTTAAAAAAATGCACTAAATCTCATAACCCTCATTATTATATTATTATTCTTAATAATAATAATGTAAATGTGACTGGAGATATTTTTATTTATTTATTCTTATTATTGTTCTGTTATATTTATTTATTTACCCTAGTACATAAATCGATCATGTTCGATTATTTCTTTATCCTTCTGTTTGTATATTTTTAGAGAGAGACTTTATTTATTTTCTATGTATTTTTTTCAATTATTATTTTATTTTACTATGAATGTAATCAGTTATCACTATCACTTATTGTTCTACAATGTAGTGGCAGAATGTAATATTTATCAATAAATAAAAATATGTTAAATTAAAAAAAATAATAATACTAAAATGGATATTAATATATCTATATTTTTTTGGTTCGTGATATGTCTTTTTTATTGGTATATATATTGACATTTTTTTTTTTTTTTTTTTATAGCTTAACTAAATAAATAGATAACAAACCATGATATTCTGTACTGCTACTAATATTAGCTGAGGTAACAAGTGGTTACTGATCAATTATGCCTATCTGAGGAACCTATCTAGAGCATGCCGACCAACTTCTAGCCAGTGGAAGAATTCAGATTCATTTATAGGACAGGCACGAAGTAAATATCACCTGACACTATAGGGATTCGAACCCTCTCCGCCTCGAACCTGGTGTTCTGGGGGCCCTTACAACTGAAACCAAACTGGAGACAACCTTCTTTAAAGCCTCCTTACACTTATCTTTCTGTAACATGTTTGAAGTTTTTTCCATTGAAAGAAACAAATCGAAGGAATTTTACTGAATTTACATGGATAGCAATGATAACTACTCTCAGGAACGTGGGAATACCAAGTGATTTTAACAAGAAGAGGAAAAGAGATTGAAGAGTTGAGAGCATTGAAAATTAGTACTGGAGACTACGGAGAGAGGAGAGAGTTTGGAGAGGATTGATATTGGAAGAGGAAGTCATTAGGGGAAGAGTTTGGAATTTTATTTAATGGACAAGCTAAGGCCCTCTTCCATGAGCCAGGAATTACTGCTTCCTTAAGGGAGAAGTTATAAACGAGGGGGGAGGGGAGAGTTGTGGGGGAGGGGGTTATAAATTAGCCAGATAATTTAATTAGTATAACCAGGGCAGGTTGGGACCACAGAGAATTTGATACGTTTATTCCCTGGTTCTAAGTAACCACAAAAGATAGTTCTTGGGACTACCTAACCTCAATCAGGCAGTTGCAATGTTAACAATATATTGTGGTATTCTATATCTCCTTTTATCCCATATTTGTTTTCGATACTGTAAGGAAACTATCAATTTGAGATATATAGGTCTAATGTAAGTCTTGGTATGAACGGACTTGTGGTTATAACCTTGTATAATGATTATAATAGGATGTGATGTCGGCATCCATATTAATAAACATATTATCATTCGTATGCATTAAACTTCCGGTTATTGTTGTCTTGTAGCTCCTTCAACATCTGAATTGAGGTAAGGTAGATGGAATTTGATGTCTTCATGTAACTTATCGATAGGACATAATTTTTAGTCAATTTTGATTGAAAATTATAAGTTATATTCATCCGAGAATATACTCTCAGCATAATGCTTCAATAAATTTTAGTAAATATTTCAATCAATCGATATGTTCTAGATTAAGATTATTATCCTGGTAAATTAAATTAATACGCAGATTTTTAAATTATCTTTTAATATTGTATTTTGCATTACTCAAGATATTATCATTTGACATCATATTATATATATTAGCTTTATATCTACTTATATCTAAATTACATGTATTTACTTTATATTTCCTTTATTCTTTCTGTAATGTATGTATGTATGAATATTTTATGAAAATTAATGTTAACTAATATGTTTCATACAAGGCCATATGCTCAAGAGAGTATGGCGTATGTATGTAAAATTAATAAACTGCTCTCTCACAGAGCTACTGTGGGAGAGAAGAGGGGGGCTAACCAATTGACGCTTAATTAAGCGAGGATTTAATTGGGAGAAAAATCTGGTTTTCGTGTCATTCTGACCAAATTACCTCTTTTTACAACCGTTGGTTTAGTAACAGAGCTCATTGATTGTAACAATACAATCCAAGTATACTTAGGAAACTTCAACTAATAGAGTACAAAAGATAACTAAGACAGTATTATTTATTTTTTTTAAATTTTAATTATTATTGAATATATTCATTCATACAATGTATTTGAGTATTAGTAAAATTGGTGGGGAACTAGGACAGAAAGTGGGCTTAATGGTCTTTTTTGCCAGCCCCCTGGCAGCTACTTTGAAGTAACCGCCATGTACTAACCAAGAATAAAAATATTTACTGCGAAAAGTAGGAATCGAATCTAGAACCTTCAGAACCAAGTGATCTGGGGCCCACTAGTAGGGCCGTTGTGTCCCCATTGATACTTCGTGTACAGAATAAACTAAAGAAAAAAAACAATGAAAAGCTAACAATATTAAAAAATAAAATTCAAAGTTATATATAAATGAATATGACAAAAACAGCTTATATATGTAATAACAAAATTATTTATATACAAGATAATGGAAATTAAATTTATTGTAGGAAGATAGTCCGAGTAGCGGCCATTAAACGTATCAAAATAGTAGAAGAAAACTATTGTTAACCAACTTTTCGCCCCGCTTTGCTTGGCTTCGTCAGGGCTGTCAGATTTGACTTCTTTCTTGTTTCAATTTGACAGCTCTGACGAAGCCCTGCAAAGTATGGTGAAACGTTGTTTAACTATAAATAGTTTTCTTCTACAATTATAATACATTTATTAACCGCCACCTGGACTATCTTCCAACAATCTACTTCATACGGTCAACTATCTCTTTCCAAAATTTGATTCTAATAAATATAAAATAAATGAATCTTACTCACATTCTCACCTATATATCTAAGATAGTTTTAGCTTCCAATAATGATTGTTTTATATATATATTATATATTATAATACCAATGTTAAAAAAGGTGTAGTTATTCAAATCGAGGACTTGTAATGGTGAACAATTGTCACATACCATCACACCAGTTACTTTAGAATACTTTACAATTTATATGTGACCTTTTCATTCAACTGATAAGATATGACCAACAGCAAATTATCACATGTTGTAATAAAGAATAGAATAGTGCTTAACCGGCTCCTCGGATTAACCGGCGGTTAAAATAAAATAAAACCTATTTATTTGATAAACACTTAGTTCGCAACAATAATACAGAATGACTGACTTCTTGGATACTATGAAAAAATCTAAACAAATTTTTTTAAACTTTTAAATTTGTCTGATGAATAAATAAGACAAATATAATTTGTAAATAAATAAATAATTTTTGTAATACAAATAATAGTCTAATAATGATGATTAATAAATAAAATAAACAATTAGTATAATAATTTTATCATAATTAAATACTCATATAAGCTCTATTTTAAGTCTTGAATTACATTTTAACTTTTTCCTAATATACGAGATAAATTTCTATTGGAGATTTTTCTTTTAAAAACTTGTAATTAAACCGGAACTCCTACAAAACCGGTAATATCTCTGTCCCTTTTATTACTGATAACCTGGAATCTATTGTGTTTAATAATAAAATGTATTTATTTTAAGTTTTTTGTAGTTTTTTAATTTGTAATTTATATTGGTTAATTTAATCATATTATGTATTTAATTTACATCTAATTCTTATTAGACATCTAATTTAGATCTATTTATTATAAACTCTTTATAATCACTAGAAAATTAATTATCCAGTGATATGGTTAGATAAGTACTATATCTTCTGATATTGTGTTTCTTGATACATCTGATAGTATTAATAGATAATTAACCGTAGTTGGAACAGAAGCTCACCATGTAAAGGTAATTGAGCTAAAATGAAATAAGTTATTCGATTTAAAAATAATTATTTTATGGAATATGGAGCTTATAGAGAAGATTTATTACAGTTTAATTTTCTCTGACATTCCTGATAATCAGATGGGTAACGATATGAGTCGATTCAGTTATAAATTGAAAATTTTTCTTTCTTCTGTACGCTTCAACTATATCTTTCATTTTGGATAACAGGTTAAAAAAGCGTTTTGAATAACATTAACATTTTATTGTTAATAAAAATCAAACTTGAAACGGATTGATAGTTATTTTCATTGACGTTGGTGTAAAACATCATGCTCAGACGTACTGTCAAATTAAACTAAATTAATCTCTTGTTTAACATTCCTTAAGGATGAGACTAATTATAATTGACCTTAATAGATCTATGCAATCAAGGTGAAATCGTTATTCAAAACAGTGTAAATAATAACGATAAAAAGAACTGGAAGTTGTGAAGCAGCTTATGAGGAACATGTTTACGGAGTGAAACAAGTATACAGTGACGCAAGTGGTTTACATACGAAACGAGACAGTTATGCAAATGTGATTGCCGTTGGAGACAATAGCGCAGTTTTTTAGGCGTTTGAGGAGTGGAAAATAAATGATTCTTCTAAAGAAAAAATCTTTCATAAATGATTTGTATGTTTGTGTTATATTTCTACATTTATCCATTTGTACTAACAATGAGAGATGCTTAATTATTTCAGTTAAAATAAAAATTATTTATAAATTAAGTTATTTTGAAAATTCGGTATTTAAGCATTGTCAGATTATTTTAATAAAGATAAGACCTATTTGATAATAATAATAATGAAGGGCTAACGGACCCAAAGGTTCGTTGCCGATACCACCAATAGTTCCCTTGTCCTAACCCAATAATACCAAATCATCATCATACCCAAGCCCCGGTATTTTACCATCCAAATTTTTACCCTTTTCGGTATCATCACACTTTTAATGACGTATTCTAGTGCTGGATTAAATAAGATAAGTGATAAAGAATCATCTTATTTTAAATTCAACCGGAACTCGAATTTCTCAGAATAATGATTACCGATTCCTACCTTATTAAACGTATGGATCATGCACGTACAAGATTTTCTAACTTTGGTATTCCTTGTTCAATCAAAATATTATACAGCTTCTGGCGATCTATATTTTGGAAATGTATATAAAGCTGATGAACTACCCCGTGCTCTAAAATCTCCAATCCAACATCAACTTGATTCCAACTACTACAATATTATGTTGGCGATTTGTTCAGAACCAGATATCAATCCATCTATGATGGCCTCTAAACAAACCCATCTGTTTCATAAATATTCCTTCCTCTTCATACGTGATAATCCTCGTAAGCATTAAAAAAGAAGATGGCCTCAAGACCTTCTAATCTGAGAATATTCTAGCAATGGATAGATTCTCCACAAGATTATCATGGTATTGTAATATAACCCACATCATATTTACTAGTTGTGTATCTATTTATTACAATTGTAAATTTCTATGAATAAATAAGTAAAATCAAAATTTAAAAATAATGTAGAATTCTTCTAAGAAGAACATTACTTTTTTATAATTAGTAGTTATCGTCTATATTGTGCATTCATAGTGTTACGATAGCATTAAAAAAAGAAATAAATATGATCAAAAAATAGAACATCTTATGTTATCAATAAAGAAAAAAGTTCTTTTTCCTGTGCCCTTGGCAATGTGACATAAATTACTAACACAATCTTTTCCTACAATTCTTATATAGTTTCCCTGATCTTTATTGCGTCCTGTTTGTTTTATAGAGCCATTTAGCCCTCTCTTCTTGTAGATAATAATAGACGTAGAAAAAGCTAGAAACGTGTTAAAAGAGCCATTCAGTTCGTAGCTCTTAAAGCAGTATCTATTTCTGACTGGCTGATGCAACTTGTTTCTATTCCTAACCACAGCCTTCTATCATAGCTAAGTTCGGTATATTTAGTAGTTGATAAGATATCCTAAATAGGGCAGTAATTTTTTTTTATCCAATAACTGAAGGAATAATTTGTGGTTCTTAAAAATATTACAATATTATACAATGTTTATTGTTTGTTAAATACTGATATAATAAATTATTAATTAAAATTATGAACCATAAATATAATAAATAAAGGATGTACTTTTCAGTACATTACTTCCCACCAACTGACTTACTAATCATTACATCTCAAAAAGACAATACAATTCCAAGTTAAAATCATTGCATTAATTGAATATTTTGTTTATTTAGAAAGATATAAGGTTTAATTTCTTTTAGTGAAAAAATCTTCCATCACCAAAGATTCCTTTAATCTTTTCCTTTAACCATATTGTTTCTCTTGACGTTTCACTATTAATTGACCATGAAAAAAAAAAAAAAATGTATATATATATATTATATGGGAGTAAGCAACACAGGTGAGTTCAAAATTCAGTAAATTTTTTATTTTATTTTATTGTTTATAGTAATGGTAATAGGGATCATAGATCATTTACACTATATTTACGAATATATAAATTAAATGATATAAAAAAAAATTATAATAAATAAATAAAACCCAAAATTAAACTTAAAGTAAAATAACATGTTAAACACAATCATTCCTATTTAAAATTTTTACATTCAACCAGGGAAACTTGGTACCTAGCTCTTCTCCACACTTTTGAGGAAAGAGCAGAACTCTGGAGATCCCGGGGCTCTCTTAACCGTGTTACTGGTATTAAAAACCAGTGGAGGGAGGATAAGTGAGGGCGCTAGCCGTAGACGCTCAGGACTTGAGTGGAGAATCTTTTCATTGCCAGAACTCCAATATAATTATTTATGATAGGTCTCTGAGCCACTGCCGTTTAAACATTCGAGTAATGCTATTACAGGACTAAAATGTAAAAAAGGAACACTCCTTGAGAATAAAATTTATTAATGAAGACAAAAAATAAATATAGAAGGCTTGCAATAAATTTGGAGAATAAGATTGAATATAAAGAATCCTATAACAGATACAGCTTAAAAACAATTATTATTATTGTTAAATAACTGATTTTATAAATTAATAGATAATAATGATTTATTGCAGTTATATAGTTAGGTTTGATATATTTACAGGATATCCTGAGGGTTTTCACCTCAAAATGTCGAAAAATATTTAATTAAAAGAAATTAATACAGGAATATTGTAGTAATAGTAGAAGTTTTTGAATGTGATTTTTTTTCATAATAAATTGAAATTATTATTGCTATATATATTGTTATGAAGCTAGAAATAATTTTTGAAAAACTGAAGTGGTTTTACAAAATTAATTTTAGAACAAATAAAAAAATATAAATCTCCTAGAAGTCGACAGGCATTCATTTCGAAAATTTTGCAATTCTCTACAATACATAACTAAAACCATCTAAATCAGACAAGTATTAGCATAGATCTGGAATTTGGATTTATTATTATATAAGTATATTTTGTGTAGGTTTTCATGGTAACCTGTTTTATCTTTATCTTTATACATAAAAGAATGGATACCACTCACTGACTTATTGAGCTCTACACCTCAAAAATGACTATAGCTATGACGCTAAAATTAATAATGATGGTTCTATTTATTTATAAGAATTATTTATATAATTTATAAGAATTAGTTATTTCATATAAGAATAGGAATACTTTTTCACTAAATGTCGGCTCTAAGTGGTTAAAAAAAAATATTAAGAACCTAAAAAATTAGTTTTTTGAATAACTCGAAAACCATAGATCTCCTATAAGATTATAATCACCATTTGAAGTATATTGAAATTATTTACAATACATTACTAAAACCATCTAAATTAGACAAATATTAGCATAGATTTGGATTTTGGATTCATATATATTTTGTGCAGGTTTTTATGGAAACCTATTTTATCGCCATGTACACATAAAATAATAGAATGAAATTTCTAGAACCTAAAAAAAATAATTGCAAGAATAACTCAAAAATATATATACTGGAAGATTATAGTCACCCGTTTGAAGGATATTGGAATTTTTAGGAAAAATAAAATCATCCAAATTAGACAGGTATTGGATTTGACTTAGGTTTATCGTGTATTTTGTGCAAGTTTCCAGGATAAATCGCTTTATCTTTTTTTTTTCTGACATATAAAAAAAATTCTAGAACATAAAATAACTCGGAACCTATACTTTTCCTGGAAGATTAATCCCACTCATTTGAAAGATAATGAAATTCTCTACATACATTGTAATAGTAATATAGTTGTAATGGTAATAAATACATTGCTAAAATCATCTAATTTAAGTATTAGCATAGATTTGGACTTTGTATTTTCCCTTTTTAGAGCGGGGAATTTCGAAATAAAACATGACAGTTTCAAGATACTTTAGACCAATTTACAACAACTGGCTCCCTCTCCTCTTTATTATTGGGGTAAGAGTTCCCCCGTTACACGAAGGGGCTTTATCTTGTAAAATAAATTTGTCCGTAGCAAATAGAGGAAAGGGGATTACGACTTATAATAAAGTTTCTTCCAACACCACAGCGCTTCAGGCAGCCCTCCAACGACCACAATCAGTTCGGCACGAGCGATCGACTTAATCCAACTACGGATGGAAAATATACTAACAAGCTTCAAAAGTAGCAGGGTCATTGATATTTATTACGAATACTTCAACTATAAATATTATAATCATTACCGGATATGATCATGTACTTTAATAATCAAAAACACATGAACAATTTTATATATATACACACACATATAATCTATTCACGTTTTTGAGACTGGTTATTATTATTTAAATATTTATATAAATAATCATAAAATAATAGTGGTAAAGTGATTGTAATTATAAGTTTTAATATTAATGTGAAGAGCAGCCAAACAGGGCAATTATGACGGGAATTGGTGAAATGGACAGAATAGCCTGCAAAAAGTTTTTAAATAATTTATGTAGTGTAAATTTGTATTCAAGATATTCCTTGAGAAAGGAAGCCTTGAACTTCGAAAGAAATAAAGAGTGTTTTGAGACTTAAATTGGATACAATTTATTTATTTGTACACAAGAACAATGTTATTGATATTATTAACATTATAAATGTTATGAGAACAGCTGTTACTGGATAATGTATTTTGGAAGAAGGTTTAAACCTTATGGCACTAGTCGTAATTTCTATAGCAAAAAATAAATTGAAAAATGAATTATGCTACAGTAAACATTTTTAGGCAAAGATTAATTTTCATCTTCATACCAAGTTAATATTTGTTCCCTATACTAACTATTTTATAAACTTTATTTGGAAAGAAATTTTTAATTTCTCGCTGCTTTTTTTTCTAATAATCAACACCGGAAATCGTTATTAATTACGTAATTATAATTTTCAAAAATCATTAACCATTAATCATTTTTAAAATATGATTGCAGATTTGACCATTGAAATTTGAAAAACGGAGTTCTGTATTGTAATTTTTTTAATTCTGTGGTTAAATTTTTGAATTTTTAGAGCCTAAGTCTAACGATTGAAGGAAGGATTATAAGGGAGGTAGTAAGCTGGTAGAAAAGTGAAGTCATAAAGGCGGGCCTTATTTACCTTTCTGGGGCGTTGCAGAGGAGTAGGGGAAGAATACGAGCCAATGGCAGACATTTTTATTAAATTTGACGTAAACCTTTCTTTCGTGGGTGTGTCCTTTTTGGCTTCACTTTTGCTTTGAAGGAGAGTAGGGTTCTACCACTCCCTGAGTCTAACCCTACTAAAAGAGAGGTTTTTCATTTTTCATCTTTCAATTGTGTCCTTTCTTATGAGACGTCGCAAGTTTGTCGAAAATTAAATAAATTATGCATTTTGTCGGAAATTTTACCTGTTATAATTTTTAGTGAATTTGTTCGGAAAATGTTGTTTTTCAGTTTAAAAATCCCTACATTTTTTCTATTTTAGTTGTGAAATCGCCGGCCAGCTTGATGAGAATTTCAGATTCACTTCTAAAAAAGTAGGGAATATTGTTAAGAATAAAATGTCTACACTTATTTTTTTCTTTTATTTTTTTATTTATATAAATTTACAAATGAATAAAAAAATATAATACGTAAATGTGTTAAATATTTTAGATTATATGATAATCTTGGTAAGGAAGCACCCAATGGTGGTACTTCAATCATTGCTTTAAATTAAAAGATGAGAAATTAAGAATTATGGGTTTGGGTAGGTAAGGATTTTGGACTGAAAGGAATTGTATCTATTTCGGGCCAAATCTGCAATGAATGGGATGTTGAGGTCTTTATGGATGAGTTTGCTTGTGACGTAATGAGGAGTATCAAGGATTTTACGGAGAATTTTGGATTTTATGGAATTGGATAAGGGAGGAATTTGATGGGTTGGTAGAGGCCCAAAGCTCAATTTCGTCTACATTTCTAAAAACCCTCTATTTTAGTCCTCTATGTCTGAACTATTATGTTGTATACCATGTCATTTATGACAATTCGTTATTGAACCACCATTCTACAATAGTTATAATAAATATTTAAATGATAATAATAACTGTAGTTTCTAATTATATACAGAAATTAATTTCTGAATAGACTTCGTTGTTTTACTAATTGGCGCTTAATATTTTCAACGAGTTCTTAAGTTGGTATATAAGTTAATCGTTGTTTCATTATTTCCATTTGTACCGAATGATAACAATTTTCAAAATAATAAAATAACTGTTTAGTTTCATATACTTTCTGTTGAAAAAGTGATTAAATTCTAATTATACAAAGAAGATGAAATGTGAATTAAACATTATCTCTTAAAACGCATCATTGGATGAAATGGTCTGCATTCACGATTGATGAAATACGAGAATACGACAACTGCTTTTTGACGCAGGCCACAAAACTCATTTACATAGCGGCGTTATCACTTGGACGTGGAATGTGAAGGACAGCAATAGGTGTAAACAGCATGTTCTTTGTGTCGCCATCTTTGGTCAGAAATTCAGTACCAGACGGATATTTTATTTATTTTATTTGTTTATAACAAATATTATTTTTTTCTACGCTAAAATATTGTATTCATTTTCAGTGCGTGTACATCACGTGACATATCAGTGATACTTCATAATAAGATCTCAGATTTTTTTTCAGCCTTCTTGATTATGGCAAGTTTCAAAACAATATTTCGAAATATAAATTTTATTAGATTATTATAACAAGAGAGTGGATTTTAATGAAAAAGCTATAAAAAAAAAAAAATTATTCCATATAATTTGAAGTATAAAATCTATATTATTATGTAGCCAAAATATTGAAGGTCTGCAAAGAAATAGTCAATTATATTTTAAATAATGCCACTAGCTAACAGGAAGCGGAGAAAAATATATGAAGATATGAGACAAAGTTCTTAATTATCATAAAATATATTTGTATGCCATAAAAAATCCAGAATTTAACCACAAATACTCTCAGGGCCAAAAAAAATAACTATATTATAAAAGGACATTTTTGTAACCTCAAAGAAGTAGCCAACTATGCAATGGTATTTTAAATATTAATACCATTAAAATAATCTTAGTGTGAATGTGAAATTTTAATAAATATTTTTCAAAATTATTATCACATAACAAATTACGAGTTTTAATGTAAGGAAGCAAAAAAAAATTAACAAAATTTATCGTTTTTTTTTTTTAGACCAATACGAAAATTCCGTGATGTGTCTTCTCTGCTACGATTTTAATGTTTTGTATTTTTTTCTTATTTTAGTTTTTTCTTGTTTCACAATTTAAATATTCTTCCAACGAGCATTTAAAACATTTTAAGGGATATATAGATTTCAAATTAATAAAACAAAAATACCATTGAACAAAGCATGGTGTGAATGTGAAAATTGAATGAAAATTTCTAATCACATAATAAATAATGCGGAACACAAAAGTTCCGTGATGTATCTGCACTATTCTGGTAGAGGTGTTATTATTTTGTATTTTTTTTTTTAATCGTTTCTCTTATTTTTATTATTTTTTTTTTTTAGTATATTCTTCAAATGAGCTTCTGAAAAGTTTCAATGGATATATAGATTTTTAATTAATCAAAAAATTAATTATTTGAACGGTTTTTCACAAACAGAGCTGCATATGGTACTTTATATTATGATAATTTTTATTTTTGTAGCATTAAAACATGAATACTACTAGTCCGATTTTTTTTTTTTTTTTTCAATTCGAGGTGGATTTAATTGACTTAAAAATAGGTGGATTTATTTTTATAAATCTTACAGTAGTTTATTTTATTAATATGAGACCTATTCTTTAATAGGTCCGAACATTTGACTCGTTTTTTCGTTTTTGTAATAGGTCAAGTCTTGGTTTTTTGGACATGTAATAAGTATGAATATGGTACTCCTTATCACTGCTATTTTTTCGAATTTTAATTTTTTTTTTGTATTTTAAATGCCGTTGAAGTATTGATACATATAATTTACCATAAAAAGTATAATTCTTGAGTTATTGGTGAATTAAGTTTTCTTTTGAAGTTTTTCTAGTTTCTTTTTCTTCTCTCCAGAGCTGTTTATCTTGCTTGTGATCGAAGATTTGTGCTATATATAGAAAGTCTAAGGGCTTTAAGTAGAAGTCTCGGAGAAATTTTCCTCAAAATCATTCATGCCATTTTGGTCTAAATATATATTTCGGCAATTATGCGGCTTCTAAAACGGATCAGTTGAAAATTGAACGTCGAAATTTTGACCTGATTACAATACTCTCCTTACTTAGCTGGTTAAGAAAGTAAAAATATGAGTACAAAGCCGTCTTCTAATACTGACCCGTCTATGTTTTGTTTTTTTACAGAGTCGTAGGATGTTGTTGGAAAGCCAAAGATTTTAGAAAAAAATAATAATATTCACCGTATGAATTTGTAGAAAGTAATGCGCTTTGATTAAAAATACATAAATAAAAAGCATACTCTAATTTGGTTAGACGCATGCGCAGAGTGTTTTCCATTTCGCAAGTTTGATAAATGTCACCAATACACAAGCTTTTCAGTTTACAGAATGACAAGCGCCACCAAATCATACTTAGTTTCAATATTTTGAATTGAATTGATTCTAAAAGAATTCAGTATTGTAGTAGATGGTTATGAGCAGAATGAATTTTTATATTTCTGCCATAATTTTGCCAAAGAAAAATATAAAAAATCTGGACAGCACCTACGTTATCCTATTTGTTGTGCCAAGTGTTGCTCATAGTCCTGAGCATCCTGGATCCAACGTCTCCAAAGTCGTCCTCTTCTTCAGGCGCCATATAAAGTCCCACGCAGAAATATTTATGGCATTCTGCCATCCTCCATTCTTGTTACGTTGCCCTGTCATTCAATTATTCTGGCTAGTATAAAATGAACTATGTCGCAGGATACGTAAAGATCATATTATTTTGGATTATTCCGCATTCCTCATTGACACAGATTCATATATTTTCTGAAAAATAAATGCATTCATTGTTTAATGTACAATATATACTTTTTGGAATATGCGCAAATGTTTTCTTTTCATCATAACTTTTTTTCGTGTTTTTTGCTCCAAGATTTATATTATATAAATAAACTTAAAGGAAAAATAAAAACGCTCAGAGCTTTGAGTTGGTATATATATAGAGGCTGTGCAGAGCGAAGCGTTAGGAGGGGACCCGTACCGTGTTGACTGAAGGGCAGCTCAAACAGCCACTAATGGAATATAAACAATTGGGGTCTGCGGCAACCCTCGCTTCCTGGATAAGCAGATTTCTTAGCCACTGGGGTATTGGGTGATGTGGTCTGATGGACACAAAAGGTCAGGGCTACTCTATCGGATTTACTCCTTGTCGTTTCGTCTAAAAAAATAACATTAAATTGACAAGTCCTTGTAGAAATAGATGAGTCACGGATTAAGGAGTATCAGAATGTCTCTTACCACATGTCATTATTTATTAGGGGTACTCATGATATTGTGTTAAATGTAAAATGTACTATGTTAAATGTTATAAGTATAGTATTGTGAGTAGCCCTATTTATTGTCATGTTAAATGATAAATGCATAAGAGCTCCTAGCATATTTTCTGAGCAACTTGTTTTGTAACCTTTCCTTCCAAAACTTCTTGTTATTGCTTACTTCTAAGTTTTGATTACAGTCATTTATTACAACATGCCTAAAATAAGTGAAAGGTAGTACTTTAAAAGTTTGGTTACTGATTATATTTTTAAAAAAGTCCAAAACACAAGACAAAAGAAAAAAAAACTATGAGTAAGTAACCTAACACGACAACAAATAAAAGGTTGTTGATTCGGTGACAGAAGTTTTTCTATTACGCTACACGCTTTAACATGTTAAACTAAGGATCATGAATACCCCTATTGTTTGACTTAAGGTAAAGGGATGTATATGAATTAACTTAATATGGGTTGTTAATACTTAACATTAAAATGAATTCCAATAAATCCCACCAAATCACATTTACCCTTCGACGTAAACCCATGAACTCTTCCCCTACAATATCCTTTAATTCCCCACTTATTCCTGTCGAACAGATCCGTTACTTAGGACTACATCTCGACAAACGACTGACATGGAATCCTCATACAAGACTAAAAAGAAAAGAAACTGCATTTACTAGACAAACGGTCTAAATTGCCAATCCATTACAAAAGACTGATCTACATGACTATTATAAGGCCTATCTGGACATACGGAGTTGAGCTTTGGAGCTCCACTAAACCATCAAATTCCTCCAGAATCCAATCCTTACAGTCCAAAATCCTTCGTAAAATCCTTAATGCTCCTTACTTTGACACAAATCAAGTCATCCATCAGGACCTTAATGTTCCATATGTTGCCGATTTAGTCAGAACCAGATACCGTTCCTTCCATAATAAACTTCTCAACCACCCAAATCCACTTGTTTCTAACCTGGCTTCTCCTTCATTACCTAATAATCCTCCTAGGCGTCTGAAAAGAAGATGGCCTCGAGATCTTCTCCTCTAGAAATGTTATTGGAGTTCTATCAGTGGGTAGATTCTCCACATGTTTTTATCATGTCACTATGTAACTTACAGTAAATTTACTTGTTGTATATATGTGTATACAGTTGTAAATATCAATAAATAAATTATTAAAAAAAAATAAAATAAGTGGTTGTTAAGAAAGGGACACGAATATGTAAAATGAGGTATAAAACGAAAAGAATATAGTGAGAAGAGATGGGAGAAACCTCAATTTAGGTGAGCATCTATATTAATTCTAATTTATTATCCCATATTATGCCATCCAATTAAGTCTCAAACGTTATTAATTTGTACATGTACTGTCCAACGTTGCGGCCAACTTTACCATCCTCAAGAATAATCTTAACCATTATTTCGCACCTCACATTCAACTATTAAAAATGTTTTGCAGGGTATTCTGTCCAGGTTTAATAATTTTAGTAATTATTATACAGTTTTTTCACTGTATTTATTTAAATTGAAAATTTGTAATTATATTTTACCTTAATTCTATTATTACTCACTTAATCAAACGGTATTATTTGATAAGCAATAAATTTAAAAAATGTTTTAAATTTAAATGAATTATATGAATTAAACATCAAATTTTGAGGAATTAATTTTTTTTTTCCCCTAAAAATCTTATATGTCTTGGAGGTAGACGTCGCATAGATAGGAAATAATGCTTGTTAGAAAAAAATATATGTTAATATTAAGTACAAATTCAATATTATTTTCGCGAAAACCCAGACATGAGCTTGTGGTACATTAGCATGCCGCGGCACACAGTTAAAGGCACACTTATGATCTAGATCAGGGTTGATAATCACTGGATGGTCTGGGCTGGAATTCCGTGTACCATGGAACCACTTTTAAGCGATTGTAGAAGACAAAAATTTCAAGCAATAGTTTCAGACATATTTCATATGGATCAAAAGTTATTAATTATCCAAGTTCTTCTAATTTCCCTGGATGTGAGTTTTTTGACCCTATAAATAATCATTTTGTTGTTTTTACGTTAGTAGTTATGATTTATACTCAGTGAGCTATTGCTTGATTAGCAAAAAGTATATCATATTATTCTTTAACGATATATTTTCCTGGCCAAAAAAAAACAAACGCGAAAATGAAATATTTAAATCAAATTATCAGCCATATTGTGCAGTTTTATAATAATTTTCATCATCATATTTACGAATAAATACAAACTATAAATTGCAGTTAATAAAAAAATTAATTAAATTAAGTTTTAAGTTAGTAAAAATCTATCTTGAACAAGTGTCGGAAAACTGATTTTTTTAGGTAATGCATGTATGCTCGAGATTTGGATCTGGAAACTTGTTTCCAACCAAAGAGTTGGTTTGGGTGGTTGGGAAGTTTATTATGGAAGGATCAGTATCTGGTTCTGGCCAAATCGGCAACATAGGGGAACCTTGAAGTCCTGATGGATGATTTGATTTGTGACAAAGTAAGGAGCATTAAGGATTTTACGAAGGATTTTGGACTGTAAGGATTGGATTCGAGAGGAATTAGATGGTTTAGTGGAGCCCCATAGCTCAACTCCGTATGTCCAAATAGGCCTTATAATAGTCATGTAGATCAGTCTTTTGTAATGGATTGGAAGTTTGGACCGTTTGTCTAGTAAATGTTGTAATAGTCGGAGCAGTTTCCTGTTTTTTCAGTCTGGTATGAGGAATCCATGTCAGTCGTTTGTGATCTGGAAACTTATTTTCGGAAATTTATTAATAAGTGATTTAAGAAATAAAAAGTATTTTTGAACATAAATATTACTTATCTACCCATTCTTCACTGGAATGCACTTGATACTGAAACACAGTGTATAAACATAGTATGCATTTCACATTCCTTCTTCACCCTATGAGAAGTCAATCGCTACACATTTATAAGATGAAAAGTTGATCTAGACAATGCTACAGCTCTAGGTTACTGGAATTCGTGTGGAAATTAAAGTACAAAAATAAGATGGAAAAGAAGACTTCCATTTTTTTTTTTTTTTTTTTGCTATTCATAATTTTGAGCTATTAATTAATAAAGATCTCTAGCATACTACATTAGTACAAATGAATTTATTCACTATTTATTAATACATTTTTTAAATGTATATAAACTCTTTATATATGTAATTGAATGCTATGAATGATTACTATTCATAGCAAATACCGATGGTAGGCAAACACTTAACATTCTAATATTGTTTAAATGTTTTCGCATGGTTAAGTGTGTGTGAAACATTTGACTATGAAGCGAAGCCAGCCGTGGCCGGGAATTATACTGCTCTTCAGAGGAGGACCTCTGTTTGGAGTTGACGGTCCGTTTACTGAAGGGGCTGACACCCCTCCATGGAATATGCAAAAGTTCTAAATGAAATTATCAGCGACCCTTCTATAATGCAGGGCACATCTGACAGTTGAGTTAGCATCAAAATTGCCGGAACGGCTGTATGGTTATTCTCATTTTCATAATAGATATAATGAAAAACTATAACATCAAAAATGTAATGTATGAGTCATAATGTTCTTATCTTTATATTTAACATATTTCACATTATAACTACTAATGAAATACATCTGACAAAAGATTTTTATTTATAAACTAATTGACCCGGCAATGCTACGCTATTCCATAGATTTAATGAACACTCGATGGTGCGATATGAATTATTATGTTAAGTTGAAATTAAAAATTTATAAATACTCTATTAAATAATTTAATAACAATATATGCTATAAAAAGTGAAATTAAAATTTTTAATAAAAAATAACCCTTTTTTCTACTTGATTTCGGATATTTCATTATTTTTAAACCATCCAATTTAGTTAATTTTTTTCTTTTTCTTTTAGGCAATTTGATTATCTATAATATTGTCATATATGTAATAACTTCGCTTCAATATTAGTACTATATTGAAGCAATTCTGAATGACTGACATATGAAAGTGTGGTGAAATATTTTGTCCACTATGACCAGACATTAAGCTTTCCAACTGTTCTATTAACGTAGGAATCGGATAAAATGCAGAAGAGTTATTTTGAACGATTATAAGAACAATAGTCACTATAAGAAAAACAATTCTCCAAATAGATCGAGGTGAAATTTTTCTAATTTCTTTGAAAAATGGTATTTAAGAGTTTGAGGCGACACTAAAAACTTATATGAAACGCTCATTTCTATAAAACAATTTACGTAATGATTTTTTCTTATTCATCGACAAGAGAAAAATCGATTAGTGTACAAGAACTGTGAAAAAACGCATGCTTTCTAAGCTAGAAACCAAAATCGCTCAATTTTGTTCAGAACTTTTTTTCGGGTATTTCATTGTCTTTAAACCTTCCCACGGCGAAAGGGAATGTTTCGAAATAAACTGCACAAAAATCGGTCCTTAGTAGTAGTAGTAATTCTAAAGTTTATTGTGGACAAAGATTCGACCACTCCCTTTTATATATACTCGTATATAGATTTCATAAAACGTTTAATGTCACATAATAGTTGATTCAAATAAAAATAAATTACGTAATTCCTTTCCTAAATACTTTAATTTTTTTAGATCCCAGGAATAATTAACATCAAAAAGGAATAGTAGTTAGTTGTGTATATGAATATTGTGATTTATATACATTAATGTTGTTTATACATTTTTGTTAAATAATGAAATATTACAACTGTTAATTAATTATAGTTGCTATCTTGTTTTGTCTTTTCGTTCTTAGCCCTGATGAAGTTCTGACCGAAACATTGGCACTAATAAATAGCAATCATGTAACCCTAGTTTGCTAGTAAGACAATTTACTAAATTAATCAATTCTTTAATATAATTTCTTATAATAAATGGTTAGTTTTATCAATTAATTTTACTTATTTAGTAACAACCAATCAGTTAAACTACTGCTGTATGTATTGTCGAACATTTTTATATTTTTAAATATATTTTTGCAGTGCTCTCAGTAACCCTCACTGAGACTGTTTTGTATCTGTGCTAGCGCGCATGTCGTTACTTAGTGTTTTACTGTCAGCGTGACTCGATGAAAATAGAGGCAAGTATCCTGTCTCGTCGAATACTTCAAGATATTTTTCACTATATTTTTACATGTGTATTTTATGGTCTCATTCTTCAGTCCTTGACTTTGGCTTAGTAAAATAGTTTTTGCTTTCAAAGCAAAGTTTACATCTTTAGGATCTCTTAACTTATTTACTATGAAAAGTTAGTAAAATTTAGATCTTGATTTTCTTATGAACAAAAGATCTGATTTGTAATCTGTAAAGGATATTTTGTTTTTGTGGCATGAAATCCATATTAATTGTTTTTTAAGGGTTTCAATTAAAAGGTCAAAACATAGGTTTACCATTTTTTGTGAAAAAGGCACATTTTCCATGAAAAGCAATCACATATTCTGTGAGTTTTCCCTCTAAATAGTAGGTTACATTAATGCACACACGATTCGTCCTGTATAATGTAATATCTTATAAAATGGTCGAAACAATGTTTTTAAAATATCATAGATAAATCGTATAGTGCATTTTTATTTTATTAATTTTTTTTGTAGATGGTTTTTTACTGGATTCAGGATACCAGTAAACTTTTTATAAAATGAAGTTATAATTACTTCAGTAGGATTTATATTTATGATGTATCTCCATCCAAACGTTGTATTGTGTGCAGTGCGGTGCGGCATATGACCCGACAGAGATTGATCCACACCCCACATTACAACATTGTGGTACTACTGCATATTACAATTACATAATATGTAATACATTTATCCGCACGTGGTATGAAGTACGTCTAGGGAAGGTAAAACTGCTCTCTAAAAACTTTGATATATTGGCCTCGAAGAAGTGAGCAGGCTCTGAAAAGGCGACTCAGAACTCGCCTAGACTTAGGCGAGCAAGTATCTTGGGTGTCACAACAACACACAAAATTGTGTATGTGTTGCTCTCACATAAATTTCTGGGCTTTACGAATTTAAAAAAAGAAAAAAAATTGTTTACACAGTCCCAGTAAACTGTAATTATCAAAGTTTTTTATATTTATCTTTCAAGTTAAGTGAATTATTGTGTACTTATCTTCCGGGCTCGAGTTCAAATGAGTCCTGTGATACCGAATAAGAGGAAAACCTGGCGGTTGAGCGTATTCCTGAACCTATCGCCTTGAATAACCTCTGCTACTTCATTATGAAGTAGGGAGGGAGCATTTTATCTTGACCATAGTGTACTTCGGATCATCCTGCAGTTTTCTGACAGTTACTGTTATTTATGTGGAAGAACTTTACTAAGATAATGTTTATTGAGACCAAGCAACTTAGAGGGTTAAAAAATACTTAATTAATTTTTTTTTTTAGCCCTAAATGTAGATTCTTTTGATATTACTCTGCTGTTGACAGCTGTCCTCAGTATTTTAAATCATTTTCCCACCCGAATCATTGCTTAATGCTGATTGATTTGTTACGACATTTTTTTGTGTTTCTATCGAGAAAAAAAATGTACCCAAAAACGTCCTGATTTACTGATCATAGGTAAAAATGTAAAGAAAAGAAAGAAGAAATTATTTTTATAAGCTATATTATCAGTGAGAATATGTGTCTGTAGAATTTGGCAAAAGGATTTAGCAACCAATATGTTGGATTTTTTTTTGTAAAGATTAACATAATTTTTGATAAACTTATTATTATTAATACAGAAGAATTAAGGGGTTCGACTAGAACTAATGGACATTAGTGGTTTCAAGTAGACTATTCTAACTTTAAAGTAATAAGATTCAGTTAATTATTTTATTGTAAACTTTAATTAACGTGCCTATTTTTAATTGTTTATTAATGTTGCGATATAAATTTCAAGCCGTAGATCGTTAAAGATATATATTCAAATAAAAATTAGGTTATTCTTTAGTAGAATATGTTTTCATTTTGTAATGAAGTAATAAAATAATTTTTTTTTTTCAGTAACTGTTTATTATTATAGTTCTTTAAAAATACATAGTTTGTAGGAATAATGGGACTTTATGGATAGACTCTTCCCGTTGTTAGATTTTAAAAACGGCTTTAAAAGCATATAAAAGTAAATTGCGATACATTAGGCACAATAAGTCAATAATAAATTGGCACAACAGTCTCCTCTGCTGATTCCAAACCCTTCTTGGATCGTAATGGTACAATTCCTTTTTTATTTATTGTCATGATAAACTAGAAAAGTAAGAGTGATATTCATAAAAAAGAGGATATTTATAAAAGAAGATGTTTTATACTTATTCCTAACCTAATATCTGGAAATTAAACCTGTAATAAAATATTACGTGATGTCGATGCCATTCCAATAAAGGAGAGCGATATTAATTTACATTATAAAAATCATGGAGCCGTGGTATATAACTTTTTTTTTTTTTAATTATTTATTTAATGTAATTTACAACTCTACAAAATAATACAATAGGTAAATATGTAGTATGTTTAATATACACTTGAAAATCTTGGGAAGGAACCACCCATTGGTGGTACTTCAAACGTTAATTTAAATTAGAAGATCCCGTGGCCATCTGCTTTTCAGACGCCTCGGAGGATTATCAGGGATTGTTAAGGATGAGAGATTAAGAACTAATGGGTTAGGATGGGTAAATATTTTGGGATGTAAAGATGCATATCTGTTTTAGGCCAAATCTACAACGATTGGGATGTTAAGGTCATTGTGGATGAGTTTATTTGTAACATAATAAGGAGCATCAAGGATATTACGTCGGGTTTTGGATTGTAAGGATTGGATGCGAGAGGAATTGATGATTTGGTAGAGCCCCAGAGCTCAATTCCATATGTCCAAATTGGTCTGATTATCATAGCGTATAATATTTTTTTGTAGTTAATGGGAAGTTTAGAGCGTTTATCAAGCAGGTGTGTAGCAATCGGTTACAAAACAGTTTCTTGTCGTTTCAGTCTTGTGTGTGGATTCCAAGTAAGTCTCTTGTCAAGATGGAGTCCTAAGTATCGAATCTGTTCAACAGGCATTAGTGGTGTATTTAGAAAGGATACTGTAGGATAGGAGGGCAGAGGTTTACAACGGAGAGTAAAGGTGATCTCGGTATATAACTTTTTTTTTTTTTTTTTT
>NW_027114646.1:596891-603142 GCF_000696795.3 Halyomorpha halys
TGAATGGGAAGTTTAGAGCGTTTGTCAAGTAAGTGTTGTAGCAATCGGAGTCTACGAGGTATATAACTTAAAGTTTGATTCCTTAATTTTTTTTTCTACTTTATTTTATGTTTAGTCTTCTGTATGTATAAAATATGATACTTTTGCATTCTCTAGGCAGTGAAATATTTTTGTACATTCTTTTTACTACTTGCATTGCATACACTGGTTAATACACCACTTACTGCCCTCTGCCTCCTGCAGGACGGAACCGAACTCCTCGCCACGAACCAATTAACTAACCAGAAAGCAATAAAGAGCGGCGGTTGATAAAGAGCCGACAGATAGAAGATGGGATCACAAATCACGGGCGAGTCCACCCTCAGCCTACCCCCCGGGCTGCGAGGGTAAAAAAGGCCCTCGTGTTGGGGAAATTTACTGGGCCCGGTTATTGGAAACCCGACTTTATTAGGCCCCTGCGACATCTTACTTTTATGTGGCTCTGCGGTCGGACTCTATTGCAACTGACGTATTCCAATCTTATTGAGCTATATTGGATTAGAGAGGATAACATTTTCGATATCTTCTCCATCTCTATCCTTTCGACAGCCTTATGTAAGACAGTAGATACTGTTCACGCCCAGTTCAATAATTAATTTGTTAATAGTCCTAGTATTTAAAATTTCATTAATTTTTATTATTTTTTTAGAACTTTATTTAATTTTTTTTAAAGAAACAGATGTATTCATTTTATATATAATCTGTGAAATTTATTGGGACCGGTTATTATTATTTAAATAAATAAATTTTATCCAATTTTAGTCTCAAAACAATTTATATTTCTTTATAAGTCCGACGTTTCGGCTAAATCGGCCATCCTCAAGGACAATCTTAATACGGTCGTTGTTTACAGAAAGTATACATTTCATCAGCGTATGTTGTTAGGACTGTGTTAGGATGGGTTGGGATGTCAGCTGTATAAACCGTATAAAGAATGGGACCTAAGATACTACCTTGAGGAACACCGGCGGACTGAGAAAAGAGAGATGAGTAGGCTAGGTTATGATTTACTTTAAAGGTTCTATCAGTGACGTAGGAGCGGATTATAAGGAAATATGTTGGGGTAGGAATTGACGAAGTTTATAGAGCAGACCTGGATGCCAGACTCGATCAAAAGCTTGTTCAACATCGAGCCGCACTCCAATGTGGAAGATATGACATCAACCACTCGATGACTCTGTTTTATGGTAGAATGAGATGTCTAAATCCAAACTGGTGGTCAGGAATAACATGATATGAGTCAAGGATTGGATAGAGGCGTTTTAATAAAAGTTTTTCTAGGATTTTGCCCATAATGGGCAGGAGCGAAATAGGACGGTAGGAAGATAGATATTCAAGTGGCTTGGACGGTTTGGGAAACATTTTTATTATAGACATTTTCCAAGGGTCAGGGAAATAGGTGGATCGGAGTGTAGCATTATAGATATAGGTAATGAATAGAATGGCTTTACGAGGGAGCTGTTTCAGAATGTGTGCTATGATAAGATCGTGGCCAGGAGCTAAATTAAAATTTAAACTTTTAATCACAGTCAACATTCTCTATTATAATTTATCAGTAGATGTATTTATATTTTGTATTATAACGGTCTGTGGGGATTATTTAGTTGGCGTCACCTCGCAACGGGTCAACAATCTACGACTTTTAATCAGCTGTCTAATCGCCTGATTCTGTTACCTGACCCTGTCTGCGTGAATAATGTGGTGTTTAAACATTTCATTTTGCCTCTTATTAATGGTAATTGAGCCACTGCGTCCACTGAGTGATCATTTAATTCAAATAATGTTGGATCACTGGATACCTTAATTTGGATCAGAATAGAAGTAACTTTTTACCACTTTTGAAAGCTGTCCAAAACAATAGTCCAACTGGTATCAAGAAATATCTCTTCTGACCTATGGGAGTAGCAAACATTATTTTATTTAATATGGTTATTAATTTTGTAATTTTTTCTTTGTTTACCTACATTTATTTTTAATTCCGTCCTTTTTTTATTTATAAATGTTTTATTTCGATTTTACACTTATGTTTTATTGTTAGCGTCACCCAAATTAATGTTCATATCCAAACCATTTTTTTTTGTCTTTAAAGCTTTCCCTTAAAAGGTTTACACCGATTTGAAGTAAATTTAACAGATACACTTATATCTGCTTATGTGTTTTACTTGTTTGTTTGTTTTAGCTCGGGATCCCAGTCATGCTCCGGAATTATTTTATTAAATTAGTTAAGATGAACAAAAATGAATCAGTATTGGATGAAAAAAAAAAACCAAATAAGCCCTATCGGCCATTTTTATTTCTTATATTAAATATTTCTTACGGTAAATTATGTATCCTAATTTTATTGGAATCTAGAGGCTAAACCTAAACTGCGTTGAATTTGGCACGTTTTAGCTGTTGCATACCTATACTCTTTAAGATACGTGTTATTGAAAATAATTGAAAAAATAAAATAATTGAAATAAAACTTAATCTTAAGTAGATTACGTACCTTATATGTTGTACAGTGAAGTAAGTAATAATTTTACTACTTGAATAATTTGATTATCAATAATAATGCAGATGCAATAGGTGATTGTTGAATTAATCTCACTTTAGCTCACTTTTAAACAGTCCCGGAAAAAAACTAAACACTTCCTTCGTTTCATAGTTCAGTTTATTATTCATAAACTCGATAATTGCACCGAACAGTTTTTACTTTAATTCATTTGTTAAAACTCACATTATCTTTTAACAAATTTGGTTAACTAAAAAAATCCTGATAAGTAGAAAAGACGTTTTTTTATTCTAAATCATTACTTTAGTTGTTTTTTTTAATATAAAATATCACATAAAAAATTCATGTAATGCAAAGGTGTATTTTGTTGAATTTTTTATCATGATTTGATTTTGAATTAATTATTTAATTTTATAAAATTAAAATATAATAAGTAGTGATGAATTAGTAAAAAAAAAAATCAATGGATGAGTTCTGGAACGAATTACCACCAATTAGTTTTTAACTACATCAGGTTTTTTTTGGGTGAAGGATTAAATCATTTTCAGAGATTTCGATGAAGAATCCTTAATGAATCCTACAAATTATATAAAATGTTAAGAATGGACCGACCAGTAGGGGACATTTGATCAAAGATGACCATGCTAAAATGCAAATACAAGAGACAGAAGTTCAAGGAAGAAGGCCACATTTATGAACTCGCTGAGCATAGAGAAATTAATAACTGCCAGAAAGATCAAATTCAGTCACCATTATATGTTGATAATTTGGAAACCTTTAAGCCGGAAATAGAGGACAACTTTTAAACTTTTATTAAACAAGTAAATATTTAATGATGGATTTAAAATTGCTTAAAGCAGAGAATCAAGAATTCTTCAGGAACTTGCTGAAACTGATAGAACGAAAATGGGAAGAAGAACCCTTACGTAATGAATAGAATGAGGACCTAATGGTGCGAGTGTAGAAGATAGAGATTGCAATATGCATATGCAATATGCAAACTATATATAGATTAGTTTGCTTATAACCGCATTTACAATTTTCTTCATAAACCTTTACAAAATCATTGTGGTTACAGTGTGGTTTCCAGCACAGTGGTTCTACTTTTGATAAAATCTACGACCTACAACAAATCTTTTAGTTTATAAAATAATATTGCAGATTACTTTGATAGAAAATATGCTTTTGAGGAATAAATGTGCACAAGGCATTAACAACGTCCATAAGTAATATGTTAGTTAAAATAAGAAAATACATACCAATTATTTATATTATTCCTTTCGACTATAGATTAAATATAATAGTGCTTGTTATGAAAATTTACAATTAAATGAAAAGAAAATTAATGAACTGATTTAGTGTTAATGTTTTTTTTGTTTTTTTTTAGACAGTCCAGATAAGTTTAAATTGATTTCACAGCAACCAAGCGAATTAAGAGCTGAGTTATTATTTGATTTCAGGTGATAATTTTCTTCTCGAAAATACATCAAATTTTGCTTGGCCCTCTTTGAAAATATTGTATTTAAAAGTAATCTGTATATTTTATTATTTATTGAAGCTAATTTTGAAATGATATATATACCAATTTTCTTATTACCTTATATTAACAACACATAAATCGATTGTAGTGTCGATAAATGAAGTGCCCTTCAACACTCTATTATATCAGCAGAAAACGCCAGAGTTTGCTACAATTAACATTTCCCTCCCATATGGCCCTGGGTTCGAAGTGTTGTTTAGTTAAATGATCTGCTAGCTTTGCGGGGTTTTACAGTTAGGTTTGCCAGAAGAAGTTTCAAGCATGTTAAATAATGAGTTAACATATAAAGAATACTATTTTATTGGATGAAATTAAGTGAAAATCGATCTTTATTCTGCAACATTCACCACAGTATGTGGTATGTAGTAAAGAGATGAAAAATTTAGACAAGCTTGCGTGGATATATATTGTTACAATACAGATAATTAATAATCAAGGGTATAGATATATAATTGATGTTTTAATGAGGTTAAAGAGGAAGCTTTACGAATGGATATAAGTAAGGGATTCCAACATCAGGAAAATCGAACGATAAAAATTTTTTCAAAGGAAGCAGTTTTGTGGGAAGAGGTATATAAATCAGTTGATCTTATATTTAACAGATTCATCATGTCATCTACAATACAAATTTACACTATTCGCATAAGGCATATAACAATTAAATTAATATTCCACAATTTTTTTTTAATTTAAAACAATTACTTTATTACAAATATATCTTCAATTATCACCTTTAAGCTGTTCTCCTTATTAGTCATATGCATAATAACAATAATCATATTGCTGTTAGTTTTTTAAATAAATTAATAAAAAATATTTCATATATAATAAATAAGGAGAAACTAAAACCGTTCTATGAAACATGTTTGAAATAAGATTATCCTTTAAAACATTAAACATTAAAAACCAGAGTAGCTTGAAAAATGTCAAAAACATTAACACAATAGCCGTGGCCCAACATATTAAACTAAATTGTTTTAGGATGTCCTTAATTGTTTTTAGTCAATTACACAAAAATAGAAAAATAACTGCAGCAATATATATCGGTAAAAACATTAATAATGCTAATAATTTTTTAGAGAGACACTAAAAACATCAGTACGCATTATGTAGATACTGTTAATCTTACTACATGATTAATGTTAAACATCTGTATCGATTTAAATGTATCAATAAATTTTAACAGAGTAGTGTTGTAATGTAATATATTTTAAATAAAAATTGTTTAATAGATTTGTCAACTTTTATGGAATAGAGGTTAGGAGATACGTGGTATAGATTGTAATCTATTTGTTATCACTTTTGTATGGGATAACCTTATTTCAAGAATTTTCTTTAGTTATTATATGAAAATTTTTTTATTAATTTATTTTTAAAAAAAATTAACAGCAATATGATTATTGTCATTATACCTATGACTAATAAGAAGTATAATAACAGCTTAAATGTGATAATTTAAGATATATTTATAATAAAGGAATTGTTTTAAATAAAAAAGATTTTTTTTTTGGAAGATTATTTTCACTAAATCACTACATCTAATTATATAAATGAAAATTGATCTAGTAAAGAACCTATAATATTAAAAATCTTTACCTTATTAGAATCTTAAAGTGATACTTCTCATCTTCAAGGATTTTGTTTAATATATTCAACAAAATTTCTGTATAAACAGTATATTATAGATGTTTTTGAAAGAAAACTTTCAGAAATATTTTGTATACTATTTAAGTTAATGATATGAATGATATTAATTATCCTTAATGAGTTATACATTAAAGATTTTTTTTTTTATTGCTAGCCCATAATCAAAATCTGTCAAGTGTATGAAAACATTTTGAGTAGACGATATTAGCTTGAAAAGGAGACAAGTGTTGAAAGGATGTCAGGGTGTGGATTTCTGAAAAAATATTTGAATGGGAAAATCCGTGGGAAAAGGAGAAAAAGGATCTTGTGTTACCTGAGGACCTAGTTTGATGAAAGAGGATGTAGGGTCAAGAATGGCAAGCGGCAGTGAGGTGGGGTATTGTAGGGTCTTTGTAGGGTTCTTGACACTAATAAGGCTTTTGAGTCTAATTCATACCTTACTTTTAGAAATAATCTTAAAATATTCATTTGAATTTATGATAAAATATTAATATAATTATAATATTATATTATACATACATTTTTTTTTAA
>NW_027114646.1:603382-603765 GCF_000696795.3 Halyomorpha halys
AAATATATAAAATAATATAAATAATAGACCAAAAATTTGGAAATATACATAATAATCGAATGAAAATATAAATTAGTTGATTAATAACTATGGATAAAGACAGTAGTAGATTGATTACATTATTATTTATATACATATAAATGTAAGTAATAAATAAATGATACAGTGGAAAGAATCTATAAAGAATTAGTTATAGACGTTACTTAAATAGAAATTTAAAGGTCAAAAGATCGTAGAGATAAAATAGTCAATGTGAGAGTAAAAAAAGAAAAAAACATAAAAAAGTGTAAAATGTAAAATAATGAGAGCCCAAAAAAGTAACGCCTGTAACTAATTCTTTATAGATTCTTTCCACTGTATCATTTATTTATTACTCACATTTA
>NW_027114646.1:606540-608334 GCF_000696795.3 Halyomorpha halys
ATATTCTTTTTATATATATCATTATTGTTAGTAAAAGCTTTGCGCAATAATAAAGGGTTAACGAATCCGAAGGTTCGATACCGATGCCACCAATAACTCTACATATATCAGTCCAGAGACGACCCTCCAAACGCAATCTACGTTTCAGTCTACCCCTCGATCAGTGGGAAACTGCCGTTTTTGTGCAAAAACTTTAATAATTTTTAAATCTTTGTAATTCTAATGAATTCCTATGTTATTCAGAGTGCTGAATTCAATGAAACGCATTTTTATTTTAATAACCAAATATTAATAATTGGTTACACCTTCTACGAAGGCCCCTGAATTCATAATGAAACTTACACAAAAGTTGCTCCAATATGTACACGTTTATGGGAAAATTATCTCATCACAAAAGTCAATAAAGCTCATTTTTTCAGATCAAAAATGTGCTAATCGAATTTTTTCCAGTATTAAATTGAAAGTGGCTGTAGAAATTTAGAAAAAAATATTTCAAGAAACAAACCTAGTTTTGAAAAACTACAATTTGTATTTTTCGTTTTATGGTCTCACAGTCATGCCATAAAGTGAAAAAAAAAAAGCAACAGCTTTGAATATAGAGTTTTATTAACTACTTTTAAAAACTAAAATGTATTGAATACAAATCGAGATCAATGAATAAAAAGATTAATTAGAATTTTTTTGTTACTGATCCATTCTTATATGACCGTAACTACGTTCTGTTATTTAGAAATAGACATAAAACAGTTCAATATTGTTTGATAAGGTATTTTTTTCATATAACTTCATATCATAACTTTTCTTTAAATAATATAATCTGCCACACTCATGGTGTATAAAGCCTGCAAGTAATCAATCATACATATTAAATAGAAATTGTAATATAAATAACCAATAACAGTGAAATTAATATAAATAAATATAAAATGAAATATTTAATAATATAAAATATAAAAATAATAAATAATGATAATAATAAATAATTAAAGTAAACACAGATAGATACATAAATTAAATAATAGGGAAATAAGAAAATTTATATTATGTAACATAATTTAAATAAGGTTCTGTTGCACACATAAATCTCTTATGGCCTACACACTATTAATAAAAACGATATTAAACAGATCAATTACAAAAAGTTAAACAACATTATCTACACTTATCAAGTGTTAACTAATACATTAGATAGTTAGTTGAATTTATATTTCTCTACAGAAAAAAATATACATCTCTGAAGATAGGATATTTCATAATTCCAACTCAGGTTCAATCTACTAGCCTGAAATTAGAAAAAAAACAAAAAAAAAAACGTCGTCGCATATCTTCTTTCCAGCCAGCAAATTGTATCTGATAGTCTTGATTTAGTACTTAGCCTGAATTTTTTGACGTGAGATGTACTATTACTGGTATATTGTTGTCACTTAGTAGTTTAAAATCTTGTGAATTTTTTTTTTTTGAGTGACAAATAAAATTTCATTTCATATGTATTCCTGCTGTGGCAAAATTGCAGTAACCTTGATGAATTAGGACCTCGTAAAGAGCTTTACAGCCAGGAACATGATCCAATTGCAAAGCGATAGCCCGAACCGATCACGTAGAGCAGTACAGTTCCAATAAGCTCAATGGCTAATCAGGGCCGAGGCATCTCCAGCATAGCAAGCCGTTCCAGCGCTCGCATTCCAGCACATGACTGGAATTGAGTGCGAACAGTCCAAGCCACAGGCCTTGGGAGATATTGAGACGTAAATAGGATACTTAATTTTTATATAATCTCTCATAAATATATATAAA
>NW_027114646.1:613924-630552 GCF_000696795.3 Halyomorpha halys
CGGCGAAAGTCAAATGTCAAAAAAGAGAAGAAGAAATAAGATGTAACACGTTTGAACTGCTGTAACATACTATCCTTTATTGGGTTCAGCACATCTTTATATATACACATCATCAGCTGATCTGCTCAGTCAGCTGACATCGAAGTACCAGCTGACTGTAACTTATATTTATATTTATATATATTTATGAGAGATTATATAAAAATTAAGTATCCTATATATACTTGTTACCTTAAAAATGTGAGCTTAATCAAACTGATTGAAAGTAAGTTCTGCTAAACCTATACATAATCACATACCCCTTCATACATTTCAAACCACACATTACAAGTACTCTTCGCATAAAAATGCATAATAATCACAAGGAAATTAATACAGACTGCAAAAATATCAAAATTAAAAATACAACTGCATTAGTCCAACATAGCATAAATCTAAAAACCCTATTTTTTTACGTAGTGAAAAACATGTCACCGAATAGAAGACAGTGTAACCTCGGAAGAGAAAGTATTCGGAAAAATAGTGTTAATAAATTAAATGTACATAACTATTTTTATTTTTTATTTTTATTTTTTTTAACCAATTTTATTGGAAATTTAACAGTTTGAAGTTTTATGAAATTAATCTTTTTTTAAGAAATCCCTTATTTTATTATTATTTTTTTTAAATGTATTTCTAATTGCAACAAAATATATTATGAACGTTTTCTTAGGAAACAGATTACTGATATCAATTCTGTGTAAAAATGTCCACTTCTATTTTGAAGGGTATTGTTACCTGTATATCGATAAATTTAAAATGTCCTTTAAACAACTTTTATTTAAAAACAGAAATGTTAATGCCTACGGAGATTTCTCACAAAAAGTAATGTTTTTTAAGCCAATTCAGATTACTGGAGTGTTCGGAGTACCGAATTTCCGATCACCGAGATTACACTGTACTAGAGGTTTTTCATGTTAGAAAAAGCACGTTCAAAATGAAAACAGACACAAAAATTTATATATACATTACTCCAATTTAATAAATAAACCGAAAATATAACAATGCTTAAAAAAAAAATCAAGAAACTAAATCAGGCAATGTAATTGAGAACAAAGGTAATAATTAAATGAAATAATAAAATAAATTAAGGAAGAGACTACTTGAAGTTAATTTTAGTGAGAAAAATATAACACCATGTCACAAAAGAATATAACAATATTATATGAAAATAATTTTAATTAATTAATTAAAAATATTAATTTGAATTGAGTAAATTGTAAAAAAAATAAATAGAATAGAAAATCATTTGGCATTACAGTCACAATATGAATTTGCTTAATAGTTTTATATAAAAAAATATTGCAGAGTAAATAGTATTATGATGCTGAAGTTCTCCATGTTCAGAATTGAATTTAAAAATAATTAATAGACCAATAAAGGAAGTTAATATTCATCAACTATGTGATAATACATAATAATTTTATCAAGGAATTCATAAATATGGAGAGTCAAACCATCATCAAATTAAAAAAATAAATAATATAAAATGCACTTATTTCACTCCAGTGAATTTCATTTTATATATATTTTTTTAATTTATTTAATGTAATTTACAACTGTACAAAATAATAAATAAATTGGATGAATGTTTGAAACACATGATAATCTTGGGAAGGATTATCATTACAGGACCCATTGGTGGTACTTCAAGCATTAATTTAAATTATAAGGTCCCGTGGCCATCTTCTTTTCAGACGCTTCGGAGGATTATCAGGGATTGTTAAGGATGAGAGATTAAGAACTAATGGTTATGATGGGTAAGGAGTTTGGAATGAAAAGACGCATATCTGTTTTGGGCCAAATCGGCAACGAATGGAATGTTAAGGTCATTGTGGATGAGTTTATTTGTAACGTAATAAGGAGCATCAAGGATTTTACCTAGGATTTTGGATTGTAAAGATTGGGTGCGGGAGGAATTTGATGGCTTGGTAGAGCCCCAGAGCTCAATTCCATATGTCCAAATTGATCTGATTATCATAGCGTTTGTCAAGTAGGTGTTGTAGCAATCGAAATCAGTTTTTGTCGTTTCAGTCTTGTATGTGGATTCCAAGTAAGTTATTAAATTTATAAATCAGATTCAGCTCGGAAATTCTGGAAGGAAAAAGAAAAGGATAAATTATTGAAATATTAAAATTATATAAGTAATACTTCCTATTGCAAAAAAAAATTCTAAGGATTCTAGGAAAATAGTTCAATGAAAAATGTAATGCATGTACATATTTAAACTTTGTTGTTTTTGTAGTACTCAATATTTCTGGAAATATTTAATCAAAATTACCAAAAAGTTGTTACTTGCACGGTGAAAAGTGAAGCGGAAAAAATTCAGTTATTTCTCTCCAATGAATCTATGTATAATCACTTGTCAAAATTTGGGTCTGCCACGTATAGTTTCTTATTAGGGAGATAAAAAATGGCGGCCGTTTCAAAACCAATTTTTCGTTCGGATATGTCATATCTTTGAAACTACCTAAAATACTACCAAATCTCATTGAATATAATTTAAAGCTGAGTAAATTTGCCAAAATATGAACTCTAGTAGAGCTGTTTACGTTCAGTATTTCCCGAGATATAGATTTTTAAAAACATTTCTTGAAATATAAATTGAAAAATCAGTAGTTAGTGAATTTATTGTAAGAAATCTTTATCTCAGGAATCATGAGACCTATAGATTTCTATTAGCACTCAAACATAATATTTATAAATATAAATTGGCTCTTAAATATACATTTTTCTCCTCTTGGGCTCTCAAAAAATAAAATAATGCTATTTATGAAATAAATAAATTTAAAAAAAAACACAAACCGTCATCCAGTAAAAAGTTGAGTAAATCCACACCTCGACTTTAAACTATATTCTGGTTTAGTTCCAGGAAGATATCTGTGAGCAGAGCTCCAATACAATGGATGCCGCTCAACAAAGGTAGGAAGAGGTTGGACAAAAGAAATTGATCAAGCATACAATGGCATACAATCCTGTGGCAAAGAATTAAACACATTTTGCCAACAAAGGATCAAACATTCCGGGATCCTTTCCCTGCAACAAAGGGGAGTGTGTGTAGGGCGTTTGTATTTATTGGTGGTGTAGAGATACCTGTGAACTGATTCAGGTGTAAAGTATTATTATTCATCAATTATTATTAAGTTGAATAGCATCACTATTTTATTCTGAAATTCATGAAAAAGTGAGTAATATTTATTTTTTACTCTTAGCTGTGCCTGTAACTTCTGATTTCAACCCGCATTTCTCATAATGATCATTAAATAGAAGATAATTAAAAATATATATATATAAATTTTGCTTATTTTAAAATACTTGGAAAATACTTTAATCGTCAGAACTTCATATTCGTTAATCAACAACCCGTCATTGACAAAGACATTTCTCCTGTCAAAATATTTTTTGCCTTAACGATTTCAGATAATCGAATTTTACTGGTGAATATGCACAGCTCATATTGTATTTTACTTAGTATATAATTCTAAAATTCCAAAATAAAACCTGAAATCTCACTAACATAAGCAAATAACTAACCAATATTTTCCCATACCTCATCTCACAATGTTCTAAAATATAAACCAGAAAAAAATACTTAGTACATTTTTATATTATTGAGCATTTTTTTCTTCTATATTAGTGGAACTGTTTTGGAATGACGCGCTATTTCCATTTGGTTGGTTATTGTTTAATTGTTGAAGTGGGGCGTGCAACCTCTGGTTTGTATGAGAAGTTAAATTCTATTCTACATTATAAACTTTTATCATTTCAATAATACTTTATTCATGTATATGACTGTTCCAAATATTTAGTAGAAAAGTTAAATGGTTGCCAATATTTACAAAAAAAAAAAAGAAAGAAAAGAAATAAATTACCAATTGAGATTTCAATCAGGTAAAAGAATCGTTTAAGAAGACCTTGAAGAGCTCAGAAGCGAGCTGATGTCTACAACAAAAAAAATAAATGAAGAGAAAAAACACTACCTTGTTCTAGTGTCATGAATTTAAATAGAAATTTTCTTTTTCGTACATATCAAGCAAATAAACGCAATTTAAATTTTAATGTCTACATATTTTTATCTGATTAAGTTTTTATTATATATATTCATTAATTTCTTTGTATGAGACTTAATGTATTTATCAATTATAACAAAGTAGATCCTTTTCGCCGCAACATTCTTTATTAATTAATTTCACATCTGTGAGGTTTCGGCCAACCTGGGCATTATCAAAAATTATCTAATAATTAACACATTTTATTGCAGTATTTTTAATATTTATATAATCATTATTGATCCTAAATATTAAAATTTCAAATAGTCTGCCTATAACTCTTGCAAGATATTATGTCGATGGCTTATCTAATATAGAGCAACATCATTTATTAGTCACATTTAGTGATTATAGGAAGTTATGATTATAGGTCAAGAAAGGTACAAAAATAGCAGATAAACTATTTATTTGTAACCGACGTTTCGTTCCATTTTCCAGAGTTTCACCACAGTGAGTGAATTTTCAAGTAAGACAAAATGTAGGTTATTAATAGATAGTTTTTCTATAATTTCTTTTTTTTTTTTTCTTACATTTCAATAAAATAAATATTAGTACTTCGTACATATATAATGCATGAAATGTATTATATATAGTTTACTGTGTCTTCTCCCTTTGATTGCTCTGTTGCATTATAAGGTGTTGATATCAGTCCAGCTAAGGTGGTATAGTCTAGCTATAGCCTATGGCTACGTCATGGGATTAATGGATCGTGAAGGCACCGTTCCGCTGGACTGTCATTTCTGTACCTTCCTCTTATTCAATATAGTTACTCACCTAACCAATTAACAGAGACTTAATAAGGATAATCATATTAAATATTTATCAACTTCCATAATTTCACCTTTAAATTTCAACAATGTCACCTATATTCTTCATTTATTAATCCTATTTATTGAAGATTAGATTTACGATTATCATTAACTATAACTTACTTATCGACACTATACTACATAACCAGCCTACAAACCAGGTTAGGCATATTATCACTATATTTCAGGGTCTATTTTATTTTATTAGTAAAAATTATATTATACTTCATTTCAAACAATTACTGAACACTTACTCATAATATTCACAAATTAATTTTACTCAATATTTCCTGGTTATGCTAGTTTGAATTTCTTATATCTAATTTAAAACTAACAGTGTAATTAACATTTTCGGATCGCATTTCAAGAAATTAAGACTCATCGCGTTTTTTAATATTATGTATGAGAGGAAGATTATTGGTTAGCCGTATAATTTTCAGGCTTCATCATGGCTAAAATTAATTTTTCTGATATTTTTGTATTAGACTATCTTATATAAAAAATAGATTGTATATATATATTTATATATAGTAAGTAAATTTAAAATAGAAAAAAAAATAGATTGTATCTATATATATATAAAAAAAATTTTTTTTATTTCTTAATAAAAAATTAAAATAATACTTCATCTATTCTACATTGGGTTGATTAAGTAGTTAAGTAAGATAAACATATTACATTAATTGACATATTTCAATTTTAGAACAATAAATAGGTAAATAAGATTTAATTATTCCATTAAACATTTGTATGGGTATCTCTTAATATTTGAATATCGACAAGGCCTTTGTAACCTACCAAGTTTCTTCCAAACAGGAAACGAGGAAAAAAAGTTTTTAGAAAAAGTTTGTTGTTAGAAGTTGGAGCACGACCGCGATAGCTTATCAGTTCAAGGAAATTTCACTCTTTGAAACCGCGAGGAAAAGATTAAAAAAGTTTTTTTTAATCTAACTATTTAAAATTGTAATAGAAATTTCTTTAACTGATCGCTTTTCGTTTGTATATCCTGGAACTGTCATACACTGAAAAATAAAGGAGATTTCCAACATTTAAATTACTAAACATTTCATTATAAAAACATTTCAGGCCATTTTGAAATATTTGAAAAAAAAAATCGTAGTCTTTTGATGAAATTGTATAAACTAAATACTGTATTTTCTAATTCACGTTGAAAATATATTTAATTATTATATTTCTTTATACAGTATAAATTCTTTCATAATTTATATATTACTACTAACAATTTAGAGTCTAATTTGCTTCAAATAAAATAAAATAAAGGTGCTTTAAAAGAAGCCATTTTGAAAATTGGCTTGGTCACACTTTCAATGAGAATAATTAGTTGATATTAAAATTAAAAAAAAAAAAAAAACTCCAATAGTTTTTTAGAGAAAGTATAAAATCGATTTAGTTAAAGTAGCATTTCCTATAAGTCAAGTTAAGTGAAAAGTTCTCTTACATCTCAGGTCCGTATAAACCTTCAATCCATATTTCAGTTTTTGAGCTGTTCATATAAAACCAGAGACCGTTTCTTGAGACTAAGTTATTTGGACTCAGGGTACATTAAAAAAGTGTATTTCCCTTGATAACTGGAATTCAAAATATCACACGAAATATAGGGGAAAAGTGGTATATTTGGGTTTGAACATTTGTGAAATGATGGAAAACTCATTAAAAAGAAAAGATCATTTTTTTTTTTGCTATAATATAGTTATTTAAAAAAAACAAAAAGAAACTCGTGCCATCAAAAGCGTTCACAATAATTCAATAGGAAAAATTCTTTTTTACTCTCCAAACGCCTATCATAATAGTAAATGATTGTGTAAATTCACTATATACATAAATGCCTACGTTTATTTTGCTATTCCTACATTTTGGTTTCTTATTCCCTCAATTATTAAATTTCAATTTAAATCTGTACCGCTAAAACCAATGAAGAGTCAGGGGTTCAGTACTTTGTAAGAAAGCACTGTTACTAGAACAACGGTTGTGCAAGGAGGTGATTTGGTCAGAATCACTATTGATCAATTTAAGAGGATGGGTGGAACCCACGAGAACTCCCAGAGCTCACAGGAGTTGACTCACGGTTACAGTGTAACAGAAAATAATTTCAAAATGTTTTTTTCTGTTACTCTAAAAATTCGTATTTTATGATTTCTGGAGGTAGCAAAAACTAAAGTAAATTTTATAAGGTGATCTCGGTTTTTCCCTTTCGAATCAGATGAGTCAATTTTTTTTTTTTCTTCTTCAGTTATTCATAAAATTCTTTAATACTTCGTATTTTTTCCATTGTTTATTATTGCTAGTAATGAGACCTGTTTCTTTATTTTTCATTTTCAAATCAACAAGATTAAAGGCAGTTTAGAGGAATATTTTTTAAAAATTATTTATTAAGCTATGTCAGACCTACCTGACATTAAAGCTGATTTGACTGTATAGAATGGTATGCCAAGTTTAATCAAAATCGTTAGATTTGTTTTTGAAATATTCGAAAAAATTTGAAATATCGGTTCTATGATAAGGAACTTCGATGATATCGTAAAAGTTGCTGTTTCATTCCAGGTATATACCTGTATTAAGTATATAATTTTAGTTTAGTTCGACATTTCGTTTCTGAGCTAGGCTGTTCACACAAACACACACACCATTTTGCGAGACCAAGTTATTGGGACGTAGGGTACCTCAAAACGTGTATTTCAGTTGAAAACTCAAATTCGGAATTTTGCACGATCGAAATATATCCCATCACTCTATATTCCATATATAGGTTAGTGAAGGTAATAAGGAACCAATCTGTGAACTACATCTACATATTTTTTGGTTACCTTTTGTTTTTCCAGTGTTGTATTGTATTACATTATAGTTATATGCTTTCAGGCGTTGATAATAGAGATAAGAGAGCACATTCGCACCATATTCTATTTTGTTGTCATTTAATTTATACATAAATGATAACAAAATAATATATACAAAGTAAACTTTAAGCAAAGAAGTAATTTAAACATAAATGTACTCATGTATGTCTATAGGCCCCTTATGCTTCTACCTTCCGGAAGAATTGTAGAGATGGGTAATGCTAGATAAGAATTGTGCAATGAGGTTAGGATGTTAAGTGAATTCTTCATGAAATATGGTGGAATTTGATGGAACAAGGATAGAGAAAAATAGCATATTAAGATCATATATGTAGCGTATGGTTTTTATGTAGCATGGATCCCTGACTATTGTTCCAAGAACTAAAAATAGAAAGAATTGAATACGTTTGATGCAGGAATTTTTATCTGTCCCCAACAGTTCTAATCCTTAAGTACAGACAGATTTCCTTTTAGGATTCTATATGATTGATCAAATCGTCGGTTAAGTTCTTGCATTCCAAGTGAAGTATGTGAATTCCAAGTATGTATTTTTATTACTGAAAAAAACTTTTGATTTATACACTTTTTCATCATCACACATTACACAATAAGAGAAAAATACAGGTATATATAAAAAAATATTTTTAAATACAAATAAATTCATTTGTATTGAACGCATAAATGGGTACCACCTGTACTACTGTACTACCAACTCCAAGGATCCTGTTTTAATTCGGTATTGGGAGAAAAATATTTTCTGTTTCACTGTAGGCGTGAGTCAGCACTATGAATTCAGGAGCGCTCCGGTGTCCACCCAGCCTCATGATGTGGGTACTCTTAATTTGGTAAAAATCTGGTGGTTGAGCGTGATTCTGACCAAATCACCTCCTTGCACAACCGTTGGTCTAGTAACAGTACTTCCTTACAAAGCAAGTACTGAACCCTTGTCCCTTCATGGATTGTAGTGGTACTGATTCTAATTTTTTTTTAAGAGCCTAAGAGGAGAAAAATATATATTTAAGAGCTAATATATATTTCACCCTAATTGTTTTAAGAAAATACTTTAATGAAAAGTATATATAATTACTAGTCAAAATTGATGAGTCTGCCAAGTATATTTCTATAATATTTGCATTTTCAAATTTCGCATATGAAATTCTGTCTGAACAACTAAAAGTCAATTTATTTTAGCAAATATCATAAAAACTACTGCCCCTACGATGATAAATATCATGTAGTACATTAATTTGAGTGCTAATAGAAATCTATAGGTCTCATGATTCCCAAGATAAAGATTTCTTACAATAATTTCACTAACTACTGATCTTTCTGTATATATATTTCCAGAAATGTTGATTTTAAAAAAACTATATCTTGGGAAATACTGAACGTAAACACCTTTACTAGAGTTCATATTTTGGCAAATTTAATCTACAATAAATTATATTTAATTAGGTTTTGTAGTGTTCTAAGTAGTTTGCAAATAAATTCATTTGTAGTGAACGCATAAATAAATGATTTTTTTTTTTAGTTTTCATTTTATGTTAATAATAATTTGGAATGGGAGTGGGTAGCTCATTGGTAAGGCACTGTACTATCAACTCCAAGGATCCTGTTTCAATTCGGCAGTGGGAGATAATTATTTTCTGTTTCATTGTAGCCGTGAATCAGCCATGTGAATTCAGGAGCTCTCCGGGGTTCACCCAGCCTTATGAAGTGGGTACCCTTGATAAGGGTATCTGGCATGATTCTGACCAAATCATCTCCTTGCACAACCGTTGGTCTAGTAAAAGTACTTCCTTATAAAGGACTGCACCCCTAACCGTTCATGGGTTGTAGCAGTAAAGATTCAATTTTTAATAATTAAAATATATTCAGTAATAATTATACATCAAAACATTAGACACTAACAATTAACGATTTACACAGTCGCAACACTGCCTAGTGGGACAAAGTCGTGTGAGAATCGTTATTGCCAATTTTGAATAATATTTTAAAATTTATAAGCTTATTATTATACTGAGGCCAGTGTGGATCCCCTAAAGATCCATAATTAATTTTAATCTATTTCTGATTGCATGCTTAAAAAATACCTCGGGCTTCCTCCGTCCGTTGTCAACAAATTAATTTGTGCTTAGTAAGGCGGTGATTTCCCGAAGCGGTGATATCAGCATGAGTCTAAGAATTTAAATGCCTGGAAGTGGAGCTGGAAAGGGCAGACTGAAACCCAAGCCAGAGAGCCCCTATCCTAGCTAAGAGATAAGCGGTGCCTATATATAGCCTCCTTCCTTTGGCCCGGCTGCCGCTCTAGTCTGCTCAGCTATTTATCTCATCTAGGAGAGCTTATCTTTCACAGATTGCAACTAGGCGATTGCCGAGGAATGACCTCGTATTACGGTTTACAAGTATTAAGGTGACGCTTAGATAAGCAAATCCAGCTCGGAGGACCAAAAATTAATTATTTCTATTCCCTCAGCTACTCAAAATAAAAAAGTTCAATCAATTTTTTTTTTTATTTTTTTTTTTAGATCTCACATTTTACATAAGGCCTCTTTGTTCCAAACTTTTTTTTGTTATTTTTAATGCCATTCTTTATTCCTATCTTTTTCTAAATGTTTGACCTATATAAAAAAAAAATACAGTAGTACATAGAAAATAGCAGAGAATCAATAGATCCCAGAAAACAAATCCCAATGAGGAAAAACACAAAGTTTTCTAAAAAAATGTATTTGTATATACTTCATGTATTTTTCCTGGCTATATTTAAAAATAAATTTTTAGACCATAAACCATATTCTTTAAATTATAAACGAGTATATAAGAACTTCCCCCAAATCACAGTATGTTAAACTATATATTGGGCATAAGTAATTTATATTACCCAAAACACGGATAAAGCAACTCTTATTCTATTTATCAAATGGTGAAGTAATGGTAGGTATGAATATGAATCTAATGAAACAATAAATAGAGTCCAGATATAGATAGGTAAACAATTATTCGGATAAGAATAAATAGATAAAGCTAAATAATGAGGTGTATATAGTTGACCGTAGATTACTGAGAAGATAGTCGGGAGGTGCGGTCAGCAAAGGAACAACATAAATAAACAAAAAAATATTTATTTATGCCGACGTTTCGACCTGATTTTCAGGTCTTCATCAGGGCTATAAAAACAAAAAGACAACATCCATCATTTAGAGAGAGAAATAATAATAATAATAAAAATAAATAAACACAAATATATAAAATAAAATAAATAATTAACTAAAAATTTGGAAATATACACAATAATGGAATGAAAATCTAAATTAGTTGATTACTAACTATGGACAAGACAGTAGTAGATATATCCTATATCCTATAACCTTATTCTCGCATTTCTTACTTTCTTCATTCCTCTTTCTCCATTTATTTCTTCTTATCCCCTATTCTTTCCGAATTTCTTTAACTAATTCATTTTAGATTCTTTCCATTTCATCATTTATTTGTTGCTCACATTTATATGTATATAAATAATAATGTGATCAATCTACTACTGTCTTGTCCATAGTTAGTAATCAACTAATTTATATTTTCATTCCATTATTGTGTATATTTCCAAATTTTTATTCTATTATTTATTTTATTTTATATATTTGTATTTATTTATTTTTATTATTATTATTTTTTTTCTGTCTAAATGATGATTGTTGTCTTTTTGTTTTTATAGCCCTGATGAAGATCTGAAAATCAGGTCGAAACGTCGGCATAAAAATATTTTTTTGTTTATTTATTTATGTTGTTCCTTTGCGCAACTCCCGACCATCTTCTCCGGTTCAATAGCTTTAATTAGCTAAATAATTTTCTGTACGAAAATCATATAACATTATACATAAAACATATAGTATAAATGCAATTACAAAAAAAATGTATAAAAATTAAATTAATTAATAAATTTATAAATCCAACTACGAAAACTTTAGGAGCTGTATAGAAATCAAATTTTCAGCAGTTTCACCTTTTTTCTTCTTTTCAAGAATTTTGGAATGAAACTTTGCTGTTCTTAGTTGACAGTTGATAGAAGTTTCGTTTTTGAAAACCTCTTCCAATTCTTCTTTCAGTGAAATTTCCAATGTAATTTTCAAATATTTTTAACACTATTTTATATTGGCGATTTTCCTGATACGACAGGTTTTGAAGGCATAAATTACCAAAAACCACACACAGTATTTTACATTAGTTGTACAAAAAAAAAGTTAATTGTAACTATAGACATAATGAACGAAATCGTTGGAAAATTAGATATCCCTCACGAATCAGTTGAATTATTCACCATGACAGGTATCTGTCAATTAAGACGTCGAAATCTTACGGAAAATTGAATGTTTAAACAATTTTATCTTTCCTTTTATTTGTTTTTCCACATCGTTTGTTCGTGAATCGTAAAATATTATTTTCAATTTTTGTGTATTTACACCTTTTACACGGTCATATCGCAAAATATGAAAGATATGTACTAGCAAAATAATGTGAAAGGGAGCAGAGAGGAAAGACGTAGCATTACCGGCCTTGAGCTCATGTAGCCTGGCTGGTTTTTATCTAGCCAACAGATTAGTTCTATTAAGGTCATCTCTTTTTATAATTTCTTCTCTTTATCGCCTCATAAAGAGTAAAAAGATTAGCCGTGGAATATATTCGCTTTGTCAGACCATTCCATAACCTTCAACGTATAATGCAAATTTAATTATTATCTCCGACATCAAAAATTAAACGTTCTTTTCCACTATCTTGACTGTATGAGCACGCGAAGCTATAATATTTCAACAGATTTACATCAAAGATGTAGAGACATCGGATTTATTAAATAATGATAAATTACAGAAACATACCCTTTTATAATTTTCTTTTTTACATTATTTTTTCATTAGGAAAGTATAACATATGTGGTCCGACCAGGTGGCAATGTCTTTCGGTCGGTGCCAAAATAACATACCAAAATAATAATCATAAAATAAAATAAAGTGTTATCTCAGTAATTTGAATTAATTCCTACAGAGTTTTTTAGAATAATGAAAAGTTCGCATTACAGGAAGTATTCAGAATAATGGTGTAAAAATATTCAATAATAATTATGTACATAAATATTTTGTTTATTTATTTTCCTTTTAGTTTGAAGTTTAAAAAAATAAAAATTGTTCCCTTGTAGCCAGTAATAATTTCCTAAGTGATGATTTAATTTATTAAAACTATAAGATTGTTAATTTATAAGTGAAAAAAGTATAAATTAAAAAAATAGTCTTTTTGTGGATTTATTTTTTAATAAATAGTTCACCAACAAAATTTGTAATTCATACATATTGCTACTTTTAGTTAAATTAGTTTTACAGAATTAGATGAGTCATGGAATAGGCATTATGTATTTCTAATTCCAACAAAATGTATTATGAGCACTTTCAAAGGAATTAGAATTACCCGATATCGAAACTGTAAAAATTTCCACTTCCATTTTGACAGTGATTACAATAACTTGCCTATCGAAAATAAAATTGTTACCGCCTGCTGAATTTTCTCAAAAAAAGTAACATTTTTTTATAAGCCAGTTCGGATTGCTGGAGTATTTGGATTTACGTAAATATTATAATTATTGCGTCGTTGTGGAGGCTGCAACGGCTTATAAGCGAAAACTACAAAATTTTGGAATTATTTCTTTATAAAAAACAAATGATTTAATTTGTACAATGCAGCTAAAATACAAAATACTATTTAAAACAAAACTGAAATAAAGGTAATTGAAAAGAGGAACTAATGATAGAATAACAGTAATAAATATACTATTATAAAAATTAATGATGCAATACAACTTATATTAACTGTATAATTTACAACTAATAAATTACTAATAATCAAGCTAATTAATTAATTAAAGAACATAAATAGTATAGAATGAAATTGACAAAAACAAGCATACAATATAACTGAAGGTCTTGATATGTCTAAATAATATATATTATAGCTATTATAATATTGATTCTGAATAAAATGAAATCAATGTCACTAACAAGAAAAATGACTCTTCAGAAGAGTAAGAAAATACTTAGTCAACGAATTCCTTTTTTAGTTCTCTTTGTGATTGTTATATTATATTGTTATATTATTGGTTTTGACAATTAAACAAATACCGTATTATATAGTTTAAAGTACGTTTGACAAATATATTATTAAAAGGCGGTTAGATCTAGCTTTTATTTTCTAAAATTTTTAAATAACTATTTTATTTTCTAAATACATTACTGTTTATAAATTTAAGTTGCAACAATTTTAGGACTTTCCGCTTTATTTCTGCTGGCAATATGTTAACCAACAACAAATTTAACCAATATCTAACAATGATTGACAAATTGATGGGGGTACTCTAAGACAATGTAGGGCATAATAAATATTAATAATATTGACAATGTTTACTTTTTCTTTTCGTCATTTTATTATTATCTTTTATTTCTTTTAAGTTTCAATTTAACTTACTATTTATTTAGATTGGGAATTATAATAAAATATTTATTTAATTTTTGGGCAATTTCCATAAAAATAGAGTTAGCCAATACAGTAAATGGCAAATTTTAAAACTCAACAAGAGTAATAAATTAAAAAAAAATTTATAAAATGTAATAATACACCATAATACTAAACTAGACAAGATATTTACGCTTATTTCGCGTATTTTTGTTACATATTACATGGCTTATTGTGTGGGTTTAGGCTGCATAAAAATCCGGACTCTGCCTGTAACCTACATTATAAAGTTATTGAAAATTAATTAACAAACGATTTCTTCTTGTAAGTTAATAGCGACATATGTATATACACATATATAAACAAAGAATGAGTTGTTAAGAATTAGTTTTGAATAAAGTATATGTACACACGTACATTTTTTCTTTAAAGGGAAAACTGTAATCTATTTCAGTTAAATGCTTACTTTTAGATCACTTAAAATAGTGCACCCACTTTGTAGTTATTTCTACAAGGACGACTATTCCTGTAAAGTTTAGCGTATCCTGAGTGTTAAATGGAGCACAGTTGCGGGGAAGCTGCTAGCATATGTTTAGTATCTACAACTGATAGGAAAAAAAATACACATTAAATCGGTTTTGTTAAATATTGAAAGGAAAACATACACACGCATATGAAAATACAATAATATAAATTAAAGTGTTATCAGGATGGTTTAGAGTTTCATTCGTGTGTGGATGTCACCTGACAACAAAATCAGATTTTCAAAATTTACATATGTCAACAGTAAAGCCATCAATATGTTTATTCGTGAAACACTAATATGAATAAATTTTACAAATCTGAAAAAAATATAATTAAATTTTAGGCAACATTTGGGTTCTCTACTTCTAGATATGGCATGACTAGTTATCAATAAATCTGTTGTAAATTGTAGAGTTTGTGAATTTTAAATTATATCCACTTAGGAGCTTAATTTTATTTAGAATTGGACGTATTCCGAAGATAGCACCATAGAAAGGTCTTACATTCTCCCCTGAAGTCCAACAGACTGTCGTGAAGCTATTAGAGTTGTTTTAAAGTAATCCCAGCCTAATTAGCAATTTAAGGGACGTGTTAAGCACAAAATAAAATTGTGAAAAAGATGAGGTGCAGTCAAAAGAAAACAGAAAATAGTTTATACCTATTTTCCGACGTTTTGCACAACTTTATAGAGGTTAATCAGGGCTAAAATGATACAAAAACAACCAAAAATATTTTGAAATAATAGGATGATGAGATAAAAAATGGTAAATTAAGGTAGGGTTAATACAAAATAATCAACCATAAGGATATAAAAAAAAATTACGTTAACTATTAAGTTAAAAATGAAGAACGTAATAACACGTAAAAATGGAAAAGCAGATATGAGGAAACAAAATTTAACACACTAAAAAACAGAAAATAAAAAAGTAAGTTGATATTAAATAAAGATGGAGAAAGAATAAATAAAAATAAAATTAATAGTAATCATAATAAATAAATAATGATTAAATCAGGACCACTCACATGTTCCAGTCAAAAAAATTTCGAAACAGTGATAAAAATCGGAAGTATACACACTGGAGGGGAGGCGATGTTAACTGTTTTATTTCAAATACGTGAATTAAAAGAAGCAGATATAAAAATATGATAATATAACTATAAAAATTATCTAATTTAGGAAAACTAAGTATAAATTAAATGATAGAATATGAAAAAAAAAATCTGTCAGATATGCCACTATTCAAGATAAACAGTGATGTAAGTAAAAATTAATATTTTTTTCAGAGGCAAATATACAAATATAATCTTTCTACAGGTAATATATTATTAACTACTCCTATCACATCTAGGCGTCTCACCACATCAAAACCTATGAACGAAATGTACACGCGCGATCAGCCGGGTTAAGTCACATACCAGCCCACGTATAAGAGTCGCATTCCATAGTTTAATTGTTTTTTTTCTCTAAGACATGTGTGATTTATCTCTGCACAACGATAAATATATCATCCGGTATTTTGTCGCATAACAGAATTATTTGTGTCTGTAATGTTTACAACGTGAGATATCTCACCGTATGATGTCGTCCGGTAGTAATCACATCTATAAACCAATGCACCCATATTCGAGTAATTTAAACAGATCTACATAAACTTATATTTTAAACTGGATTTATTGAATGACACAAATTCTTCCTTATTAAAATACAAATAGTTTATTTGTAATTAGTAATGTTTATTTAAAAAAACACATAAAAACTAAAACGCTAATTTATTTATAATATCCATATAATGTGTGCCTAAAGTTTTTGTATCAGTTTTATAATTGATTGCTTTGTCAATGTTTTTTGTAATATGTAC
>NW_027114646.1:631041-638830 GCF_000696795.3 Halyomorpha halys
AAATCTCCCGAAACGTTGCTGATGATATGAAATAAACTATTTGTATTTTAATAAGGAAGAATTTGTGTCATTCACTAAATCCAGTTTACTTCCATAACACTCTTCCAGTAAAAAGATTATTAAATTTACTTATATTTTATTTTCCTTATTTTTTTTTTTCATTCATTTAGAAAATTACATCAAAAATGGTCCGACCAGATACATCTATCTATTGGTGCCAAAATAACACATACAAATTACAGAAATTTGAGAAATTTATAAGCTAGATCAGTAAAATATGAATTGTTCTCTAGTGATACATCCAATAATTCAATTAGAAATTACTAAAATGAAAATAATAAAAATATATATATAAAATAATAATTATTGAAAAATAATAATAATAAAAATAACTTAAAAAATTTGAAGCTACAAATTTAAAATTAGTGAATTAATATAATAATGAGAATAAAATAAGATGATATATAATACGATAAAAATAAAGATCCAGTTATATCTAAATAAATATTATCTATAACTAAGCACTCATAAACATAGCTAACTCTAATCTTAATATAATGAATAATTATGTGGATTTAAGAAACAATACATGCAGATATGGTCAATTGGTGAATCAAAATCAGTTATTAGGAATCATAGAAATTAGAAAGTACCCTGTCAAACATTCCTTTTTTTATTTATGTATATATAGTTGGCCGTAAAAATTTAAACATAAGAAGATGATCAGGGTTGCGATAAAAAAAAAAAAAAATGAACAAATATTTTTTTATATATAAGAAGATTTATTTATTTTATTTTTTTAGTTCACTTTGTGGTTGATTTATTTATTAGTTCTTCTGGTAAGCGATTGAACTGTATAGTTAGGCGACTGGTACCGTCAGTATACAGTAGCAACTGGTACCATATAGTTATAAGGTGTATCGATTAATTTATTTTCTAACATTTTTTATATATATTAATTCTTTACAAAATTTATTATTATCTCTTTATATCTAACAAACTAACATTTTATTGAGGTCACGTCGTACTATAAATCAATATTTTTTATAAAACGCGCACAGAAGCTGTAAAATAAATGGGTCTTGTGTAGTTTACAACAGCAATTATTATTACAGCAGTTATAGTTGAAAAATCAATCATCAACTGATGCACCCGCAGACTGCTCTGAAGCCAATTATTTGCATCGTAATCTGTTTTCGGCCGAGCTTGCCTGTAATTATTGTGAGCGCGGAACGGGCTCCTGAAACAAGTGCAGAAAAGTGGTGGGATAATTTGTAGTGCTATCGCTCCGGCTAACAAGGGACATTAATAACTCAGAGCCATAATTTATTTCTAAATAAATATTGTAGTTAGAAATAATGAGTTTAATTATTTTTCATAGTCACATAAAATTCTTTTCTTATCCTTGAGTCTATTCTTATTATCTCCTCAACAACTATGAATGATGATAGGCAAGAAAAAAAAAATTGGTGCAGTTCGCGCATCACATAAGGTTCAGAACGTACATAATTATATTATTTACTTTGACAATATTTCCCTGTACTAATTTTCCTAATGAGCTTTTCAGTGGACAGATTGACAAACACCAATGTTTCTCTTTCCAATTTTTTGTTTTGCAATTATGACAGAAGTATAAGAATATAACAGTTGCCTAAATATATATTGTGCTATTGACCATTTATACAATGCTAAATTAATATTGAGTCAAAATTGAAAATATTTTTTAATGGATTTTTTTTTTTTCGGCAATAAGAGCACCACGCCCACAAAGGGCCTATTGTACGTCCCTTCTCTTCCCTTACCGTCCCTTCTCTCCTCAAAGCAGGCCAGATGCCTTTGCCAATCTGGATATTGTTTAAGGGTCAACCGTCTCGCAAAGTTTAGGGTCTAAGATGCGATCCTTCCCAAGGTAAGAAATCGTATCCTTGCTATTACATCACATCTACAAACGATGTGGTACGCAGTCTCATCATCCTTTCTGCAGGTTGGTGAATCTGTCAGTCTCATTTTATAGAGATGATTATTCAACTGACAGTGTCCAGTATACAGACCTATCATACATTTTAGAGTGCTCCTGTTCTTATTAAGAAGTGTGTTACTTCTTTTTTGGGCAGGATCCCTTTAGGAACGGCTTTGACTGCTCTAGTCTTCTGGTGTTCCTCCAAAATAACCCAGCCTAGCGCTCAGCAATCATTTTGGTATGCCTCTTCGCATGCCTGAGACTAATCCCACAGGTGTAAAGGGAGCGTTCTCAGATCCTTCTCTAGCGAAGTAGTCCGCTCGCTCATTGCCTTTAATACCTTTGTGACCGTGTACTCATTCTATCTGCTCTTTATTGGTTAAGGAAAGAGAGTTTAGCTTAATCTTACACTCTTCCACCAATTTAGAGTGGGCTATATAAGTACCCAGTGGTTATGACTGCTTGAATATCCGTAAAAATCGTGATTAGTCTATCCCTCGTGCCCTCTTTTATTAAATTCTAGGCACAAAGATTAATTGCGAATACCTCAGCCTGAAAAACCGTGGTGTGCCTTCCTAGCGTCAGGGAGATGTCTTCTCTGTCCACCCTCCATATTCCGGCTTCAGAGCCTTGTTCTATCAAGGATCCGTATCTATAGCAGTTTACCTGTTCAATCTTAACCCTATAAAAAGTGTCCCTATACTTCTTCATCTGAAGATCAGAATGCATAGACAGCACCCTGTCTTCATTGCATATCCTGAACAAGTTACCATATCCTTCATGGAGTAGGGAATAGGATTTTGTTCCTAATTTCGCAAGCTTATAGGCACACCTAAGGGCATGAGCCTCAATCTCTATATGTATCGGTGTTATATTAAAGAGAACCTGTTCCTACAACCTCGTTGATAACAATGTAGTTTATTTACATTTTAATTTATTAAAATTATTTCATTCTCGGACTAAATCAACCAATTTTGGTAAGTAAAAATGTAAATAAACCATTTAGTGTTTGTGTTATGTCTTCTCCCAAAATGCAAAACTGTTACTCTAGTTGCTGTTGGAGCAAGAAAAAAATCGATTCTCAAACGTGTTTGCGAGGTATTATATAAAATGTCATACATACTTCACGATTGTTAAGCATATTTTCGCGAACAAACAGAGCTTTGGAAAATCTTACTCCACCTATTTTAGGCCTTTTTTAACGATTTAAAAAAAAAAAAAAAAACTTGTTCTTGAATTTTCTCAAATTTTAATTAAGAAAATTTAAATTTTAAGTTTTTTTCTTTAAATTTGTTTTAAAATTTAAGAATTGAAATATACGATAATGGTAAGCTTCATAATCAAATTTCCATATTTGATGGTTGTTTTATTAATTTCTATTTTTCCAAACAGTTATTTATTTGTTTTTTCTGCAAATTAAAAATTTGTTTTCACCATTTTATTCTTACTAGTTTTTCTTAAGCTTATTTTTGTTTTTGTTTTTTTTTTCATGTTTAGAAACACCATTTATAATTTATTAAAACAATTAAATATCAAACCTGAACCACTTTATGGAATGCCACATTTCGTCTTTAATATAATTGTTACTAAAAGAATATTTTAAAAATATACTTGGATTTCATTTCTGAACCCTCAAGAGCGCTACTGCGTCACCATATAGTCAAAAATTTAACCGATTCCTAGAAGGGTGGTTCAGTCCGGTTCTTGGAGGGACTAGTGACATCCATGTATCCTGTACCAGGATCCTGTGAAGTTCCCAATCCACTCCCGGTAATTGGTGACTCAACGTTTCGGGAATACTCCATCCTGGTTCGGTGCTCAGTAAATTTGATCCGGTGAAGGATAGCCGGGGGAGGAGTAGGTGGGATTGGCTATTAGTGCCCGAGCCACAGTGGGTGGCCCATGACTTGACACAGCCCAGAACACCGCACTATATCCTACTTAAGGTTTACGGGAGTTAATTCCAGTTTACTTAGAAGAGTGAGTAATTTTAATCAACTCTATGGGTGTAGTTTTTTTTCAGATAATCATAAAATTTAGTTAATTCGGTATTAGTTGGCCGTATGTAATCAATTGTAGGAAGATGGCATGGTTGGTGGTTCAAAATTATCCTAAATAGCAGCAAAATGATGTTTCTTATTAAACCAATGTTTCTTCTACCTTTCCAGGGTTTCATCAGAGCTAAATGATAACAATGTATAATATAATAACAAGTGTAGTATGGATGGGATGGATCTGTATATCTTAGTTTAAGGTATTTTACAATATATGTAGACTTCCATCATTCATTACTATACTTGTTATTAATTATAATCCTATTCATCTATTTTTATATTCTCTTAGTATACTAGTTTTTTTAAATAACATTTTCTATCTATTTTCTTAAAGTCTTATCATACTTGCAATGTTTATACATTGTTATCATATAGCCCATAAGAAGCCTTGCAATGTTGGATGAAATTTTAGTAGGTGATAAGATGTTTTTATCTTTTATTTTATGAGCCTATATTGCCCGCCACCCTAGACCATTCTCCTACAATAATCACATCGGTCAACTAATAATCTTTCAAAATTAAAGTATACGATATGGTTAGGAAAACAAGGATCTCAGTAATGATCCATGATAGCACCCGTACCATTTCCCTATAATTTCATAACTTATATCATAACTACATTAATTTTTTTTTAAAAAGTTTTATTTCTGATATTAACTAATTTTTGTAATACGATTAATTGATATTAACCTTACTCTAGAAATGGTTGATCATGATGGATATGGGGGTCAAACGGGTTGCTATTAACACCCCATCAATCCATAGTTGGACATATATACAATACATTAACATTTTTCATTTTTCAAACAACAATTATCAATAAACTAAATAAAATACACTTCAAATACATTTTTTTTCTTATTCCTCCTTCTCGCCAAAACCAAATAATCATTTACCAATTCGTTCAATACATCATTCCACCTGACTCATACCCTCGTGTCTCTCCTCTCCAGTGATCCGCAACAACCGTTTGATCAATTAAGCAAATTAACAGAAATTATCAGTAAACCAGAAATAAATCAATCACAGCAGTAGAACAGTTTACCAAAAATTAATAAACTTAAAAAGAACCAATGTTTAATTAATCAATTAAAAGAATTGAAATAAATAAGTTAGAACACACGAATAAATAGATTTATTCAAACCTAAGCAAAAACACAAATAAATCTTATCAGAACTAATTCCCATGCAAGTGATAATGTATGATGATACCCAGAGAATCCAAAATAATATTTTCCGCCGAGATTGCTAACACTTAGTTCCCCAACACCTAGGTTTCCAAAAAGCTCCTCGTTCTATTCGATATTGCCAGATCCAAACCAGAGGTCTCTCACGATGAACTCCCTCTTTCGAAAGATCTTACAGAGTTTTTCCTAATGAAAAGGGATACATTTTTCATATATTCTCTTATTTTCCGATTCCACTCCACACATCTGATTGAGGTCATTATTCTCATATCCCAGTCGAATCCAAGAAAATAAATATTTTTTTTTACAGTAATTCGCTAAAGAGATTGACCTTTTCTCATTTATTTAATGTTTAGCTGTATTATTCACTTGGAATAATTAGTAATTCATATTTGGTAAATTTATTAAAAACTTCCCATTTTACTTTATTAAGTGACAAAACGTAGTAGTAATAAATTAAATTAAATTGTGGAGATCTTTCCTTTTGTCGTTGTGGAGGCTGCTAACTAAAGCCTGTTAAAAACATTTCCGGTAGTTAATTGCTTCCTGATAATGTTATTTTAATGATAATTAATAATAAATCCATAATTTTACTATGGATGAAAAATCATAATTATTTTTCAAGATATTAACTTTAAATAAAATGCATATTGAAGTTTTAAATAATTTTATAAAAGATTTATTTCTATAAAATAGGAGAACACTTACTAAACAGTTAATTTTCTTAGGAAGGGAGTTGACAGAAGCACATATTCCTGTTCTTGATTTATTTACCTTGGCCACTAAAGAAGAGCTGTTTTTGAAAAATATAACATAGGAAAATATGTTTTCGTATGCGTATGTGAAAGAGATGGAAATTTTAATCTATAACAGAATGCTAATGATATTTACATTTTTTTTTATATTCTATTAATCAGGTTTATTATACCACTTTGTGTATTTTTTATTTATTTAATACCAAATTGGACTGGTAGGTCTTACATGGTAAATGTAAGAGGTACATTTTTTTATGGATGGTATAGTCTCATACAAAAGACACCCTTAAATATGTACAATGTTATAAATAAAACAAAAATTTAAGATAAAATAAATAGATTAGAATAATAATTCTTAATAAAAGATAAACGAAAGGTTAATAACAAAAACAATGACATTTATGGATTTAACAAAATAAATAATTGACATATAATAGAAAAAAAAGGAAAGTGAGTTTTAAAAAAAATGAAGAAAAAAAAAGAAATAAACATAAAATTAAATTTTAGATTGACAATAACAGAAGTGATAAATATCGAATTTATAACAGGATGTCCTGCAGCAGCCTGGGCTTCAGTCTTCAGGTTGTGGTTGGGTTTCCCAGGTTGTAGGTCACTACTCCTTTAACTGTAGGAAACTGGGAGAGGAAATTCATCAACCTTTTTTTGATGTAATCCTCTATTGTCTCTATTTGCAATTCCCGATGCAATTGGCTGTTTCTTACAAACCAAGGGGCACCCACTGCAATTCTTACGTCTTTATTTGGAAAATATTGTAATTTTTTCCTTTTCATAAGGGATGCTGCTCCCCAGACTTCATAGCCATACATCAGCAGTGGCCTGAGAATTGTTTTAAAAATAAGAATAGCTATTTTTGTTTTAATTTGGATTTTCAATTAAGAATAGAATATAGCATTGCTAACCTTGCGTAGGTTTGTGTTAGTTTGTTGTTGATATAGGCTCCCTTGCTTTACAAAAACGTATTCATACTAAACACAGACCTTCTTACAATGATTCTTTTTGTTAATTGCTGTATGGAGTTAATAAATGAAACTAATTAAAAAATCGAAGGTGTAAATGTAAAAAAAAATATTCGCTAGTGATTCCTGCCCATTTTTAAAGTTAAAAATTCTTATTTTATGGCACTTCCATTCTATGAAAATGAGTAGGTAAAAATCTTCATTGTTACAATATTTTCATTCAATTTATAATATATGTAAATTTGCCACTATTTATAACATATTATTGAGTTGAAAATATATCTTTTCAATTTCAACTTATCTTTTTTTTTCAGGTTAGTACATCTGCATGAATTCCACCAAAAATATCAGGTATAATTTTGAAAATTGTTTACATTACACACTGTAGTCTATAGATAATATAATAACAATAATAATAAAGAGTGTATGATATGTGTTGATGCGTGTCTATTACTGGTATCAAGTAGGTTTAGTTTAATAGTTTTTGTGATAAAACCTGAGAAAATTCAATATATTTAGTGGCAAAACTAGTTTTTTTGTAAAAGGACTGAAAAAGATATTTTTTGAAAAAATATAGTTGAAGTTTTTTTGCTATTTTATAAAAGTTGCATGAAGAAAATAATTTTAATAACAGAAGTAAACAGTGAAATGTTTAAATAAATTTAATTAGTGATCATGATCACTTATTAATATTAATAACTTTCAAACTAAAGTATTTAAATGTAATTCAAGTGAAGTTGTGAAATGGAAAATTGTTAAGAAGACTCATCACCAAAAAATCATCTCAATAAATATGAACTTCAATTGGAATACCAATAATCAAGTATTTTATGACATTTATAAAAAAAAAAAATAT
>NW_027114646.1:638880-641457 GCF_000696795.3 Halyomorpha halys
ATTTTTTATTACAACCCAGAATATCTCCTTATTATAAAATAAAATAGTCTTATTTTATATTTAACGTATTTTTTTAAAGATATTTTATTTAATTTATGTTTATGTTGTATTATTTAAATATTAAGTTGTATATTGTCTATATAACAAATTGTATTTATTATATAAATGAACAATGTTTTCTCCTATACTTCAAATATTCCCGGAATATTTTAGGGATAAAGCTAAACTTTTAAATTATAAACGATGAAAGGATACAAATTTTATAATTCGATCAATATTTAGTAACTGTAGATTTATACAGATTTATACAATCAATATTAACATTCAATTTTATTTTTATTAATTTGTATTATTTACAAAATAATTAAAACTTGTAGTCAGAAGCAGTTTTATTTTCAATAAACCTAATTTTTGTAGAATTGAAATGTATTAAAAATGTTGAAAAGATATTCGACTGTGGATAATATGTATGAGGAGAAGATGGTTGGGGGTCCGGTCAGAGAATAACACAAATAAGTTTAAAAAATTTATCTATTAGAACCAACGTTTCGGCCATAATATCTAGCCTTCATCAGGACTAAGAAGAAAAAACAAGATAACAACCAGTGAATTAAGCGTATATTGAACGATTTAAGCAAATAATTGTACAGAATGAAAATAGATAAAAAATAAAGTAATGAAAGAAGTGAGAAATAAAACGTATATATAGGTAATTAAATATGTAAATAAAATAACAAAATTAATGAAATGAAATTGCTATTTACAACTGTATATTATAATACATTTAGTAAATCTGATCTAAGTTAAATTGGAGTGTTACATGCGTGTAGAGAAACTACCCATTGGTAGCACTCTAATGACATTTTACATTAGTTGGTCTCGTGGCCATCTTCTTTTCAGGCCCCTCGGAGGATTGTCAGGAATGGAAGAGGATGCAAGATTAGAAACTAGGGGGTTTGAGTGGTTAGAGAGTTTATAATGGAAGGAGTGATATCTGGTTCGGGATAGATCAGTTACATAGGGAACATTAAGGTTAGGATAAAAAAAAAAAAAATTGAATTAAAAATTGATCAAATAAAGTGAAATGAGGTAATAAATAAATAAGATAAGAAAAATAACAATATATTTTTAATAGGGTAATAAATAAGAAAAATAAATTAAATCATAAATTTAGAATAGTATGAAAATGTTATCATCAGTTAAAAAAATCAGATATAACTGTACAGTGAACACTGAATAGCTGCACAAAATCCAACAATGATCAGCCCTCATGTGTTAAATCTCGCCAAGAAGTGAAATCACAACCTATATCGACGTGAACGGATTAAATATTAACCTCCCGTCGACGCTTCGGTTCACCCCTCTTACCGGCCAGCCAGCCATTTATTATAACGTACTCCGGTTTAAATCAGGATAGCCAGAAAAGACTAGCTGGTTCTGGTCGATTATTTCAGACGTTATGACTAATAAAATAATACAAAAATTTGAAAATTTGAAAATAAAATGAAAGATTACGCCTTCTTTTTCACTAGGCGTCATTTCTTCTCTAAAATTTAAATTACAATGTATTTATTAGGTACATAAATGTTTAAATTTTACTAACTCTTTTGGATATCAACGTTCATTCAATTTATCTGTTGCAAATGTTGGCACCTGACAACAATAAATTTTTTTTTTTATTCAATCACAGCAGTGTATCACTAAATTATTAATTTCTTAACTTAAAAGGAATTGGTATTGACTATAAATTTTATAGTCTCTTTGAGTAAAACGCTTTACTACATTTTTGTACTTTAGAGTAGGTTTCTAAATGTCCTGACTTTTTGGATTTTCAAATTAGTTTGGAGGGGAAGGGAGGGGAGGATAATGGAGCGAGTGACAACACTCTGTATAACCTCTGCGATGACAGTTATTCACAAAAAAAAAATTTAAATAAATTATTTAGTAATACTTTTTTCTTTGGTGTTATTATCTACAATATATATTAATTCAGATTACGTTTATTATTCACATATATTTAATATATTTATAAATATTTGTATGGATAAAATAAAATAATTTGGAAATAGAATTAATAATGTTTGTTCTTATATAGTTTTATTTTTTACAATGTGGGTCAAGTAAGGTTTTATGAATATTTTATATAATTAATAATATTCAAAAATATTCATGGTGAACTGGAATCATACATGGTTCCAGTAGTTGAAGTTTTTATTCCGAAATAATTTCCAGGAATCTCCATATACCTCAGTAGCGCCATCTAACATTACCGACTGGAACCCCCAACAATATCACCTAACATGAGCTGTTTATCTGTAATTAGGCGAAATTGTTGCAATTATATTTTTAAAAAATTTGTTTTTTGTAAACCTGCCAAATTCAGACAGTTTTCGAAACAAAAATGGGTATCGATTAGTGAACTATTTAAATACCTTATAACTCAAAAATTTATTTAAAACAACGCCAAACTTCATAATATGCCCTTCAACTTTATCTTAATTATTTTTATCAGCGTAATTTTCCTGAATATTAATAAAAAAAAAAATTCTCATAAAATAAGTTTTATGAAAGACCAAA
>NW_027114646.1:641507-680543 GCF_000696795.3 Halyomorpha halys
ATATATATATGTTACTGTATATATACCATATATTGTGTTTCAGATTAATTATACTTTGGCTATATAAACATTATAAGTTTTAAAATCAGTTTTTTAATAAACATAGTTATAGTACGCTGTAAATCTGAAAACCTAATGCATTTGGGCAGCATACGTTTTTCTGTTATGAGTTTGGAAGTGTATTTCTTTATTTTTGCGTAATGTTTCTCACACGTTGAAGAGAATATCCAATCTTCTTTAGGTAGGATGTTTATTTTTTTTCATTTCATCACGATAATTCTTTCTAAATATCGTTATATCACTATTATTTGTATTACTTATTCGATAAATAATGATAGGTTATGATATGAGCGCCTTTGATATATATAATATAGAAGAGAGGAAGGTGTAGATGCAATCTCTTCCCAGCTCCCTGTAATCGAGGCTCATTACCCGCCCACTCAGCGAGCTGGCTCCAGCGGGCTTCTTGTCTCCCCTAAATGTGTTCCGTGCTTCTACAGCTATGTCCATGTCATTCCTCCAAAACGGCACAAAAGATTTTGATTAAACTCGGTATGACAGTGTATAATTGAATGTTCTCAACGAAATAATTAAATTGTAGGAACATAGCCCAGGTATATTTTCAGATTGATGTATAATAATAGATCTATAAAAAATCTTACCCTTCTTAAGGGTTAGCCTAGGAAGTTGGGACATACTATACCTGACTTCCTCCTTTTTCTCATTCCTCCGCTGTGTTTCAATCTCACATCTGATGACCCCCTATGTTTATTGTTAATTTTTATTAATTTTCTAAATATCTCCCTTTTACATATCTATCTCTTATCTAATTCACTTATCTGTCCTAACTTATACACCTACCTCTTTTCCATATTTATAACTATTTTTAATGAGTTGTCTCCTACAATTTAATTTATTAGTCTAGATCTGTATTTAGAACTTTTATCACACCTGGTTATATTTATTAGTAACTTGTTTCCAGAACACCTACATGTATACTTCCTTATATTGTTATTGTTAATTCTCTTAATGTTTTTATTTTAATCTTTTGTTAGTTGAAATGTTTGTAACTTGATTTTTCATTTTGTCCTGACGAAGCCCTGCAAAGTGGAGCGAAACGTTAGTTAACAATAAATAGTTTTCTTTTACTATTTTGATACCTTTATTGACCGCTACCCGGACTATCTTCTTATTATCTACTTCATAGGTCAACTATCTTCTTCCAATAAAAAATAATTAAATCTTTGAACGAGTTTATTCTCATTGAAATTGTTTAACAGGGTTTAAATGCTGAATTTGTAAAAAGTCATTCAAAAGTATCTTTAATTTTGTTTACTAAAAAAAAAATAGTATTCGTTGTTAGTAATTAAAAACAGTAGATAAAATATAAAATATTAAATAATTTTATGAGTAACTAAAGGGGACTGCAGAATCTTTTCCGATTGCATTATGGCATTGTTATCTTTTGTTAAACTTTTGTATTTTTGCCAGGAACCAAATTTATATTCTTTATTTCCCCTCAAGAAACCCTACAATAAAATGTTTTTAGTAACAGAGAAATGGAAATTTTTTGTTCAAGTTTGCTTTCACTGGTCTTTCATTTATTTTCGAAAATCACACTATAGTAATGCTTTCAACGAGCTGGTGTACCAATGTAAACCAAGTGGATCTTTCGAGCTTAAGCCAACTCATTTTCGATAAAGTCCAGACACACCCTAGTTAGGAAAAAATATATGAAAAACGATAATGCTATAAAAATCATGACGTAAATTATTTGTGGATATCACATAAAAAAATAAGTCTGCAAAAAATAACGATTTGAAGTTTAGGATAGGAGGATAAAGTGGTTGAAAATGAACTGATTTTAGCTCTAAAAGTCTACTTGGATTAAGTTAATAAGGATTGAAATTGTATAATTCTTATAGTATTATAAATCTTTGAAAATTATGAATAGAATTTGATGTAAAAATTTTCTAAATAAGAAAAAAATTGTGATTTTGTAGGAAAAAATGTTTTCCATGACTCATGTTATTATGATGCATTATGTTTGTTTATTTTTTTTATTTATTAATTTGTTAAATAATGAACTGTGTATTTTGATGATAAATTTATCCAGTACAGAAGCAGGCGTCCCCAGATAGATTTTAGATTTTTTAACCATAAAAAGTCTTGATTAATTTAATTTGAGGTAACATATATATAGTAATACATTCTATGTATAGTATAATATATGTATATATATGAATTAATTATTTTATATATATATTTTTAAAATGAATTAGTCGATAATTGGGCTTTGGCAGTTTTCTAGAAATTCACAATACATTTTTCCCTACTTTTTTTTATGCTTCTTGTTAGGGTAATTTCATTCTCGACGATGAACTTTTGTAGGATTATATTGGTTTAAAATATAATTCTTACTTTATTATATTATAGGAGGTAAGAAAAAAAAATACTTTATTATATTATAGCATAATTTTAAAAATTAATTAAATGTTTAATAATTAGTTAGCTCAAGAGTTAGCTCTCATTGTCAACACCTGGACCTTTTAAAGAAGAAATTATCTGATGATAACTAAGCAAACTAAAAGTTTTAAAATTGGAGACTATTTCACTTCACACTAACTCCTCGTGACATTTTCTCTCAATCTCTTCCCCTCATATTCCGTCTTTAAAAAGAAACGAAAGTCCTTTAAAACCAAAGAAGACAACAACGACTAACAGTGGCCATATAATTTGTACATAAAGCGTCATCTCCAAATTTCGTTGTTTATAATTTTTGATCTGCACAATTTTTCTACTTTATTAGATAGTTTGGAAGGTAAATATCCTACATATAATGGTTTATAACAAGAGGAGACTAGAATGAAGATAAGGGAAAAGTTTATGTGAGCTCTCGATTATATAAGCAGCGGGAGAAATACGATATTTTATTAAGGCATATCCTGACGCTTATATATACAACGATGACAATAATGAAGGCTGACAATCTCGTCACGGATTATTGAAGAATCACATCCATTAACTATGTGTCTCATTAATGTCGCCTAAATTACGAAACTAGTCCAGATGCCAGGCATGGAAGAAGTTTTGAGTTCTAAGAACCAGCAAGTTGGGACCATTACAGAGACGGAAAGAGTAATGTGACAGCGGATATCGGAGCCTTAGTAAATATCCTCTCGCCCAGCTCATGAATATATTCATGTGGCATTGGGATGGTCAGTGTTCTCACCTGCGTGACGCAGATCGTAATGCCATCTATATTAAGGGGTAGCCTCGGGCCTTTCGAGTCATCTGATCTTTAAGGCCGATAACATTACAAATTAGAGCTATCAATGATTATTAAAAATGAAAATGTGAAAATCTGTAGCGCGATAACGGATGAAGGGTCAGGGATTCAGTACTTTTGTTAGGAAGTATTATTTATTGAACAACAGTGGTCATTTGTTCAAGATCCAAATTTTTGCCTAATAAAAGGCACCTAATTTATAGAGACTGAATAGCCCTCCGAACTCACAGTGTTGACTCATGACAACAGTAAAAGGATAAATAATTAATAACAATAATAATAACGCCTTACTGACCGAACTACACCAAAATAAAAATCTGTTATACTCTAAATAACTTATATGTTCCTTTTCTGTTTCCACGTAGCTTACATCGACGGCACGAAACATAAATTTAGTTTTTGATGACTCACTGGAACCTAATATCTTCTTCAACGACGGAAGTGATGAATAGTTATTTTCTTTCCTCTGTACTGTCTGATGGGTGAATTTCAATTTATATTAGAAGCATTATGTCAAAATTTCAATTTATCCATTCGGTTACAATAGATTTTAAAAGCAAATCCCGAATTTGGAAGATCGGGAGGGGGCAGAGAGAAAATCTTGATAAAACTTTAACGATTCTGCCTATTTTTTTTTATAATTGAACGCACTAAACGAATTATAACCTGATACTCTATTTAAAATTCTGAATTTCATTATAAAAACCGTTCATAACGGTACAATGTTATTTAGTACTACATTGGCTTGGTGTGCCTTACATGGGTTATTTTTTTTCTAACAATTGATTAGAGAGGGGGGGTTTAGTCTCATACAAAAGACACACCTAACTATACACAATGTTATAAATAAAAAAAATTAAGATAAAATAAATAGATTAAAATAATAATTTTTAATAAAATATACTTTACTTTTATCTTTTATTAAAAATTATTATTTTAATCTATTTATTTTATCTTAATTTTTTTTTATAGAATTATCTTAACTTATCTTAAAGACCCCTAGTATAGAAATGTAGACTCTGTTGAGATACAGGAGAAATTACTCTTTCACCACCACTAAACTTCGGGTGCCCCTAAACGTTCTACTGCCCTGGACGCAATTCCTGTATTTTATCTTGAAGAATTCTTAAGATTTGGATCAAAACTTTGGTTTACATTAAAAAGTTTTATGCTATTTTCATATATTTATGGCCGCATATCATTTCTTTGTATTGTATACTGAAATTTTGGTTTTTAGATATTTAAAAAATAAAATTTCAAAAAAATGAAATGAAGAAGGTGGGCATAAACTATATCTATTGTTTATACGTGTATTTCATTCGGAAGAATTGGCTCTATGAATATTCGGGTAAGTTTGTATTGTTCATAGACGCATGAGCAGTAGCTCGGTGATTGCCACTTTGCTATTACTCCAAACACTCGGGTTCAAATCCGGCTGTGATAAATAATTATCAATTTTGCTACTGTAGCTGTAAAAAAAAAAAAACTCTCTTAAAATATATACAAACAGAAGAATAAACAAAATGAACATAATCAAACTATGTGTAAGAAAGAAAGAAAAAGAAAATAACATAATAATAAAATAATATAACCTATAGTCACATTTACACTCTAATATACAATATTTACACAATCGACCTGAGGATATCTGAGCCCACTCTATCCCACACGTGTGAGGGATAGAGCAGGGCTCAAAAGATCCCAGTGCATCCCTCTCGCCGCATCACTGGTAGTGAACCAGTGGAGGCTGAGCAAGTGCACTAAAGCCGCAAACACTCACCTTGAGTGGAGAATTTGTCCATTTTTATTTAAATATGTCTCTTGGCCATTGCCGTTTCAACCTTATTGGTGGGCTGTAGTGATGGGTGGAACTAGATAAGGTTTGAACCAAAGGATTAGGATGGTTGGAAAGGTTTATATGGAATTTTGAGAATTTGGTTGGTATGGGTACAGATTTAAATTTACAAAAAAAAATGTTGTTTTCAAATTTAATATAGACAGGAATAGCGTCTAAAGGTGTAAAACGATTTTCGACTGAAAGGACATCTAACCCTTTTAGATAACAATATACGTGCATTAAAATACTGCTGTCCACATTTCTAACCTAATCGATCTATACCCACAATTTTTAGTCAGACAAATATTTACGGTCTGATTGGAGATAATTTCGGACATGGTAGGAGGTTTCCATGAATACACCGTTTGACGTAGCAAATATTCTTGGCCGAGGGACTGAGTTAGTGCACCTGCTGACCCAACAATAGAATCGGTAACGAGTGTGCATTGTGTACAGGCTAAATATTGTCACAGAAACTTTTTGTTTATTCAATATGTTGATTTAAATCTTTAGTAAAACAGTACGCAACTGCATAAGTACTTGTCGTTTGATTTTATATCACAGTAAACTAGCCAAACTAAATATTTTTTATTTATAATAAACAACTTTATATGGAAATTGCCAACAAAGTTACAGCTATAAAAGTATAGGGGGATATGCAAAACAAGCAAAAGAGGAACTGAGTAGTCTAAAAATAGTGGATGAAGACTGCTTGGATTGAGAGAATTTCAGGAATAAACTAAAAAAGGTTGGGGTTCTTGAGGGAAAGGAGGAGAGACGAGAGAGAAAATGGATTGAGAAAGAGCGGGATGAACAGTCCAGGAGGATGAAAGGTTATTGGAGTAGAAAGAAGCCGGAAGTTGTGAGGATGAATCGAAAATGATATTCGCGTTGTCCTTGCTGACCGGTTCGAAAAAACAAAACAAAAAAAAACTTTTATATGTTCTTCAATTTCAAATCAGATTCCAGGTATATTAAAATGAAATGTACAGACTTAATAAACAAGTTGAAATAAATAGTATAGAGTTGTTCTTCTTAACCAACCAACAAGGGTAAAAAGAAATTCTCATAGAGTGCAGCACCGTAGGTAGTATGTTGATAGTGTATGTTCCTTTGTTTGTTTAGCAGAAAGTGCTTTTTAGATATTCAAAATAGAGGGAAGGTAGATTGATTTTGATTTTACTCAATTCAAAAATAAATAAGTCGGAAAATAAGAAATTTTGCACAATATTCTTATTAAATAAAGTCTGAATTACAAATTAATAGGATAAATTAATAAAAGATACGGTCTCTAATTTGAATCCTTGTTGAATATTACATATGTATTTATTATACATTCTACTTCATTCTATATAAGTGATTTATTTTAAATTTTAATTGCGTTGTAGTAACTTTTATAGATGCATACCAATATTCAATATAAGCTATGTACGTATCCATAATTATTGAAAAACGAATTACCTCAAATTTAAATCAGATAAGAAATGCTTTATTGCTAGTAAGCAATGCTGTCTAAATACAGTGAGCTGCTATAACTAACTTTTATATTATTAAAAATTTTTATATTAGGATAAATGAGTATGCTGTGTACTCATTTATCCTAATATAAAAATTTAATTCAATTTATATATATTTTTTTTTATTAATACCATATACTTAAATACTCTCATTACACCAACTCTAATACATCTCATATTCATTCCTTCTGGTGATATGTCACAAATATTGAGTTTACTACATAAGTTCTATTTTTAATTAATGGACTCTTTCGAAAATGATATTTTCATCATTATATATAATGATAAATTATAATAAACCGATGTAAATAACTGTAAATGTAGAAACGAATTAAAATAAATAAAAATAGGTAACAGTGTTAATATCTAATTAATAGGATAAAAACTAATAAATAAGTTAAGAAATAAATCATAAAGAGATAAAAGAAGTTTAAAAATGGTGATTTTGAAAACTTAGTAATTGTTCGAACTCCAATCCAGATTCAGAATAATAGCTATTTTGTCCGCTTTTTATTGAGCCCCAAATAAGTAACCAATAGTTTTCTTTAAAAAAATATATTTATTTAAATTATTATTATTGGCGCGACAAACCATAGAGGGCCAACGCCTCGCGAGATGTACGTAGGAAATACATTGGGCGCCTCATGTCGAGATTTTCATAGGTTGAGTTAGTTGCCTTTTTCTGTGAGTGCCACCCATTGGCTAACGGGTCTCACAAATGCCCGGGGGGAGATATACACAAATACGGGGAGACAATACTCACTATTGTATAATTATATGCTTAAAAAAATCCCGGATAGGGCCGGTGACTCGATCTGGCAATCTTTGGGTTGTCAGATAGGCGCGTTACACACGCGCTACCGTCACCCCCACGAATTTAAAAATACTTCTATAAAATAAATTGAACACCGTTTTATACAGAAAATCTTCACTTTTGTCAAAAGAATAATGTGACTACATAAAATTTAATCTACCGCACATGCTTACAAGGAGAATGCTTAAGCCTTTGTGAATGGTGGCGGTTAGGAAAGATTTGGTACCCCGATTTATACTACCCTTCTTATCTCCCTGTGGCGGTGCGTGGACACTCTGAATTTATGGCGGGATAGAAGCTGATATCTGACTAACCCTCTGTTACTGTCAGTGCAATACTGACCCAATGGTCTTGAAGGATCAGATTTATTTATTTATCATTTTTGATCCTATTGAAAATTATAAATAGTTACAAGACTCAATTTTATATTTGTTTGTATAGTGGTCGATTTTCTTATTTATTTAATATTAATTATTGTTAGAGTTTCGGATGATTGGAAGATTTATATGACATAACTTTTTTCACTTTTTCCACTGTTTCAAATACAATAACTAACCAGCCAACGATTCGCCATCCTGAACAGAAAAAAAATAATATCACTTAAATACAGATCAGGGACAATACATTCCATATCAAAAATATTTTAATGAATAAATAAATCAAGTATAATACATGAAATGTGGAGAAGATGGCCGGGGGTACGGTCAGAAAACAAACAAAAAAATTACTCATTCCTGCTGACGTTTCGTCCTAAATTTCATGTCTAAAAAACAATAAGAAATAATAACCATCATTCAGATAAACTTAAAAATTAAAAGAAATAATAAACTAACAAATTTGGAAATAAACATAACAATGAATTGAAAATAAAATATTTGATTAATAACCATGGTAGTTGATAACAATGAAAGATGAAATATAATATTATATAGGTAAGAATATACGTTTAAGGTAAGAAATGTAAGTAGTGTCTAAAAAATATTTCTACATATCTTGTCTATACACTTCAAATGTTTATTTCAAAATTTGTTAGTTTATTATTTCATTTAATTTTTATGTTGATCTGAATGATAGTTGTTATCTCTTTTTGCTTTTTAGCCCTGATGAAGACCTAAAATTCAGGACGGAACGTCGGCACGACAAAATAATTTCTTGTTTATTTGTTTACCACACCCCTGCCCCGACTCCCATCCTCTCTACACATTAATCTACGATCAACTATCTGGTTGGCAAGTTATTTACAAGTGTTTCAGTGACTTGAATTATTTAAATAATATTTAACTATTAGAAAACTTTATTACAGAAGGCTTCAATAGTATGTCAATCAAAATATCCTTGCCTCCCAAGCTATGAACTTTAAATTTAATTTAATTTTTTAAACAGAGAGCTATTTGATTTTTAATTTTTCCTTTTTTGTTATATTTTCAATAATTGTCATCATTTTGAATAATTATGTCGTTATTCTTCTAATTTCTTGTTATACTGTTTTTTTTTCACTGTATTACGGTGGTTATCTCGTTTTTTCATCAGCCCTGTTGATGTTCTAAAGTTATACACTCATATAAAAAACAATTCTCTTTATTCATGTTCATTATTATTCCACTGACCGCACCCCATTCTTTCGCCCCCTCCCGACCTTCGCACATCGAATCTACAGTCAACATTAATCATATGATATTATATTGTATTAAAAGTTATCCAGTTTTTCTTCCAGATGTTTCGAGAATCTGATTGGATCTGCTGAAAGTACAATTATTAATGCATAAGTGGTTGAACTAAAATTCACATTGTAAGTGTTTTCACGACTAAATTTAAGGAGAGAGAGTTTACTGTAGTTAATGAAAACATATTTACAGACAAAATTAAAAGAAATATCTGCAAAGCACATTGTTCAGCATACTTTCCTCATCATCTCTGCATATTTACCTGTATTTCAAAGTAAATGATTTGTTATTTGGAAATAAAATTTGAGAAAGGTGCCGTTAAAAATATAAGGATGTCATGGAGAAAAATTTTTCTCACGACTAAGTGAAATTAGTTCGTGAAATTTGATTAAATTGATATTTAAACATTTTTACATTAATCGCAAATTTTACTGAAATCAGACAAGTCAAGAAAATACGTATTCGAAATTATACGTAAGCGAAAGTAGTATATCGAATTTCTTGTAATTAATACTATATCTATACATCTCTAATTAATATTATATATTATCTCTCTATATCTAATTCTCTACTTTGGACAAAATCGGACCAGCCATTTTTGAAACATAGATGTATCAAGGAAATCAGTTCGCGATTGCGCAAGTTTAAGTTATAGATAAAATTTGTTAAATTACAATCCGTAAAATTCACAAAATTAGATATATTTAGGAAATCAGTTTTTTACATGAGTAAATAAAAACAGTTGATGAAATATGATCAGATTTATACTAGACCATATCTACACTAAACCTTATCTTTTCTCCAACAATGGGATTTGGGTTACCATGAACTATAGTATCATTAATACCAACCGGTAAGTAATTGCTAAGCGCGAGTATGAATTTAACTACAGACAGAAAAATACTAAATCAATGATTTTTATTTTAACATGTTAAAGCTTACGTTAAATGGAGAAATAATTCCTTCTTTTACCATGTTAAAACGATATAACATATAACAAGATTGAAAGTCTGTTACTAGATCTGTTATATGGAGAATGACGAGACACAATAAACCAGCTGGGCCATTTTGTTTGTTGTGTTAGGTTACTTCCTCGTAGTTTGTGTTAGTATTGTTTTACATGTTTTATACCTAATAAAGCAATGGATGACAATAATAATAATAATGTAATGACAGTTGTCAATTAGCTCATCTTGAGTCTCTTCCTCACAGGTTAAAAGATCAACCAGACATTCAGTTGCCTAACTTTCACTTTTCACTTACTTTAGGCATCTTATAATAAATTACTTTAATCAAAACTTAGAAGTAAACAAAAAAAAGAAGTTTTGCAAGGAAAGGCTATAAAACAAGTTGCTCAGAGAATCCCCAAAGAGCTCTTATGCATTTAACATTTAACATGACTTTAAATAGGGCTGCTCACTTATAACATTTAGCATGGCAACACATTTTATATTTAACACATCATCAATACCCCTACTGTACCAATTTTATCCCTTAATGTGAGAAATGTAAAATGCAAGTGGAAATTTAAGAAACCTAGGACAAACAATTTTTTAACTTATAGCATTAAGACAAAGTTTCACTTGTTGTTGGTAAAACGAAGGCAAAAAGTTGATATTAAGTTAGAGTTTGTAATAAGTACGCTGTTTTAATTTTTAAGATAATTCAAGTTTACTAAATCAGACAGATGCTAACGAACTTAATGTAGAGTGTTTCAGTTGATTATGTCTCTCTTACCAATATTAAATTGGGTTATGTAATGAATCAGAGCATGAAAACGAAATTATGATGAACCAGACTTAAATAGTTACGACATAAGACGAATTAATGTACTTTATTTGCAGCTATATTATTTATTATTTACTTTAGAGAATTAGATTATATTAGAACTTTAAGTCATTTTTTATCTAATTTAATTTAATTTTTTAAATAATTATTATTTAATTTTTTACTTTATTTTCATTTTGGTAGTTGTTAATTAAATTATTAGTTGCATCACTTAAGATTAGTTCTGTATGTATTTATCTAGCTTAAAAATTGTATAACCTCAACAGCACTCTAATAGTCAAAATTGTAATTTTTACAACAATTGTAAATAACATAGTGAAATTGTAATCAGATTTCACTTATGTCTATTAGTTTTATCGATGTTGTCATCTGGCCGGACCACATTGCATGTAACTTTTTAAATGAAAAAATAAAAATATTTGCTGTCCTAGAAAATGAAGAAAAAATTAATTTTGTAATGATTATTTGTATGACAAATAGTAGATTGTATTCATTTGTTTAGTAGTCATGGAGCCTGACCCAATTGTTATTAGTAAATTAATATTCCAAGTCAATTTTAAAATATAGTTTTTCGATTATACTTTTTCAACACAAAGGTTTGAACTAAAATTAAATACTACAAAAAAATCCATATATTGTATACATAGGTATACTATATAATACCTTATTGATTTAATGTGTTATATAGTTAAAATTTGTAGTATTGTACAAATAGTAATAATGCAAAATAAATTGTATACTTTTCAACAATAATTTGATTGACAATTTTTGTTAAAGAAAATAGTGAATTTGTATTGTATTCCATTTATTCATATGTAATAGTCCTTGATATTTAAAATATGTTTAGAGCTAATAATGGTTTATTCATAATTGTTATAAAAAGAAAGGTGTATTATTTGTGATGTCAAAAAAGAAAAGAAAAAAAAACGTTGCATGACAAATATATAAAATTGTAATGGAATGTTGTGGAAATGTTTTGTTATAATTTATTCTAAAATTGTTAAATAACGATTTTAGAGTACCTCTCCCGCCCTTCGTGGTAGCCTTACTTATCTGACTTTCAAACAGGCAATTATAGCTAGTAATTTGGTCGATGTACGACATTTCATAATCTCACAAATGGAGATCATAACACGAAAAAAAGCAATACTTCCGGGCCGGACCCACCCCACTAAGACCCCAGAGAGCGACGGTCCTGTGTCACTTTTGAAATATTTACTGAAAATGGGAAGAAGAGGCTTTTAGTTTAATCGAGCAATATTTAAAAAGTACCTGAATTAAAATGTCTCATCATAGACACTCTGATGTAGATAATCTGAACGATATAACAAAAAATATTATAGTTCAGATTATTTACTAGACCCCCGAGAAACACCTACTTGTGTTTGATCCCAATATTGGAGTCTAAAGGAGGACTTCAAGAGATTCCAGCACTTCATTCTCAACCATATTACTAGTATTGGCAGTCAGGTGTTGTATAGAGATGTTAATAAGGGTAAAATAGTTGCAGAACACGAAGATTTAAGAATAGATAGAACTCGAATGACTTGTATTAACAATAAGTATCAATGTCTACCTTCAGTCTTAAGTGGACTATTGGAGTTATAGATAGTGATTGGGCAAAAAGATTCATCATGCATGAATGCATCATCTTGCACGATTCTAATGAAATCTGGAAAATTTTGACGGAATAAAGTCTAAAACATACCTCATTTACTGGCCTACCATATCTAATTACTACATAAATCAGAAAAAGCCGATTAAAGAAAGAGTGAAGGAACGTATAGAGTGATAGAAATACTTACTGTGTATTAGATAGCCCATATAATTGAACAATTGTGCTTTTGCCGATAGCAAAACTATGTATTCTTCTGCCGGGTTTCCTGCATTCCGATTTTTCTCACAATTTCTTCAGGAAACCACTTAGTATTTCCTGGAGGCAGTTCCCATGCCGAGTAACCGACGGAAGTGTCTTTACTCTACGCTGCTAATTGCACTTCAAGTGTTTTTCGAGTTATCTTTCCAGATAGTTCGTACCCTGACTTCATTTCAAAGTGGATGCTCTACGTTAAATCAAACCATATGAAGGAAAGTTAATAGTTCCATCCAGTTGCAAGAATTATCGCAAGATGTAATGAGATACTTACAATTTTTTTCTTCCCTATTCGGATCAGAATCAAAATAAATATTATAATGGACTTATAATTAAGTATTGCTATGTACTGCTTTGAGATTTAATCGGGATGCCAGGATAATCGCTGAAGGCAATTATCCAATAATGAGTTATTAAATTAATTTACATTGAGTCCTAAAAAACTATTATTATGATTGGATTCCTCTTCAATCCCTGCCACAACTGCCAAGCCGACCGATGTAGCAAAGCAAGTAAGACCTTTTCTGTTGTAATTTGAATGGCAATGATAGTATGAATAACTTAGAGTAAGTATAAATATCAAAGATCCCAACTGGTACTTCTCAATTCATAATATAACAATTAGTATAAAGAACTAACATGCTCTCTCATAATATTATTCTTGGTAATGTAAATATAAAATATGTAACAAAGACTTTACTTTGTAATTAATGATCCCTGAATGCCACCTCATATATAATAGCATAGTAAATTGGTAAATTATTTTTTATATTGAAATTTGTTTCGATATTTTAAAAGATCTACCGGGTTTTTTAAATAATTTCTTCTATGAAGGTTGTTATTTATCATCTGTATCGAGATCTAGTAATATATTTTTCAAGTTTTAACAGTTTTTCAATAAGAGTTTCGAAATACAGCTTTGTTGTTTTATAGTAAATATGAATAAATAAATGATTGCTTATTTAGTGAAACAGTATTAAACTGTTGAATTGGTACACAGGTTAATAAAATCTTATATTATTTCAGTTTCATTAATCCCTTTTTGAAAAGAAGTAATAATTAGTGACAGAAAATTTGAGATCTTTTTGTGGTTCCAACTGAAATTATATCATTACTTTTTAATTAATTAAAACCTAGAACATATAATGTTGTTCCTTTTATTTAGGTGACTAAATTCCCTATGAAAAATTATAAAAATAATAGAAATCGGACCATTATTAGCAAAGGTACAGTACGCTTAGCAGCAGAATATCAATTGGCAAAAGAGGATAGTTCATTTAAAGCAATTTTAGCCACTTAATCGTTCCATGTTAATTAATAATTATTGAGTTCAGTATGGATTCGACTAAAATCGTAATAATTCATGAAATGTGTGTATCTTGTCTTTTCATTTAGGCCTGACAAAGTCCTGCAAATCGTCACCCGGACTTCCTACAATCTATTTCATACGGTCAACTATCTTCTTCCAATATTTATTTTTATGTATTAAATTTAATAATAATCCTCATCTACCACAAACAGATCAATTTGGCTAAAATAAGTTGGATTAATTGGTTTTCAGAATCGATCTAACTAATTAGTTGTGTCTCGTTATAACAAATAGTTGTTACCTAGAAGCTATTCGGAAGTTAATGGTCTTTTAATATGTTGTTTAGGAGTATTCTGTTCAGCAGGATCCAAATTTTCCATTTGGAAATTCTTATCCAAGTTCCAGAGTGGGGTAGCTCAGAGAGCCGGGTTGGAATCCGACTTTGTAATATAACTTGAATAGCATGACCTTTTCGATAGGATACCCCGTTTAGGATTTATAAGACTAAACAAGAAAATAAACAAAATTCAGTTCATAATTAAATGAACTTTATTAAGTTATCGTATCAAGTTGGGTAGAAACTAATTTTTAAAATAACTTACAGAGGTATGTTTTATGAACTGGATTTTATACTTCGAGCTTCTATGCGAACTGCGTTACAACAACCTGATCCCATCTACCATAAAGATAAGGTACTAAATGCTCCCATTACTCGAGACAAGACATTTAGGTGCCAACTGTTAGATAAGCTGGAAAAGCAATAATTAGTGTTGTCGCTGCTGTTAGTGCAATTAGGAGCTCTAATAGCATCCTTGCTCCAACCCCTCGGAGGAAGTTCTTGTTAACAACCTATTAATATTTTTCATCTTTCCTCTTGCGGAAGGAACATCACGTAACGGTTATATGAGAAAATGCTACGTCATATCGAATCAGTGGCATGTCGAAATATTTTCTATTAGCGTGCAAGTACAATTTAGGTTGCCAATCCTTAATAACATAAGTACAATAACTTAAGTACCCCAATCCATGTTGATCTATTAAAGATTTATTTTTAAATAATCTATAGCCTCGAATGTAAAGGCCAGCAAGTTACGCTAAAGTGGTACTTTAGAAGTTAATAAAAAAAAAATCTAGTACTTGATGAAATTAATTTAATAAAAGTTCAATTTATAACACCAGAATCCCACTCAAGATAGATTCTAGTGGATTGCTGAATATTGAACAATAATACTGGGAGAAGATAGTTGACGTAGTATTGATTGAAGTAGTAGACTGTAGGAAGATAGACCGGGCAACAAAGGTATCAATTAATTGATTGATATTTGTGGAATTGTATGGTCAATTAAAATTTTGTACTATTCAATTATCAGTTATCATTTTTTATCATTTATGATTTAATTCAATATTTTATATAATTCTAAATTTGTTTGTATACTATTCCTTTTCCATTGTATGTTACTCTAAATGTTGTTGTTACCTCTTTTGTTCTATAGCCCTGATGAAGACCTGAAACTCAGTTCGAAACGTCGGCATAAAATAAATAAATATGGTTTTATTTATTTATGTTGTTCTTTGCTGACCGCGCCCCCCGACAAACTTCTTCAAGCATTTATTGTTTATCTACATTTCGCCTCACTTTTTTTTTCTTTCTTTCTTTACCTGACTCCCCCTCACATGAGGTGATTAACTCTACGATTTTTCTTCATTTTTATCAATTTTCTGTCTACCTACAAGTTCTTCCTTATGTTGTTATTATTAATTCTTTTTTTTATATACTCTATGAACATAATAATTGTTTAGAAATGTTTTTTATTTGAATGTTTTGTTAATTACAAAATTCTTTTATCTTATTTCATTCAGCTCTGCAAAGTGGGGCGTAACGTTGGTTAACAATAAATAGTTTTCTTTTACTATTTTGACACCTTTATTAACCGCCACCCGGACTATCTTCCTACAATTGAATAATAATAATATTGAAAAAATATTAACCTTGCAATTTCCAACAAATTTCAGGTTAGCTCTTTCCTGGACTATGGCAATAATGAATTATGTCCCTATCAGGAGAGGGAGTACTTAAAACATATAGTTAAATCAAACAATCAGCAGTAAAAGGCTTCTTTAATGGGATGTATTTTACTGCACTACTTCATGCTGAAGGAGAAAACAAACGGTGCATTCGTTTAGATCGGAGTGGTTTATATGCTTTAAATTTGTACCTTTCCACATACATTCCTGACCCATGGAAATTATCCATAATCAAAATGATTCCCAAACCTCGAAAGCCGCCAGAACACCCAACCTCTTAACCTCCTATCTTTCTGTTACCATGGGAAAAATCCTTGAGAAACTTATCTTAAAACGCCTGTATTCCATCATAGATTCCAACCACATAATCCCAGATCACCAGTTTGGATTCAAAACATCCCACTCCACTATCCAGCAATGCCATCGTGTGGTCGATGTAGTCTCGTCTTCATTGGAGCGCAGAATGTACTGCTCGGGAGTCTTTCTTGACGTTGAACAGGCTTTTGATCGAGTCTGGCACACAGGACTGCTATACAAGATCCGTAAATTCCTACACCCTACATATTATCTCATTATCCGTTCTTATCTGTCAGACAGGTTATTTCAAGTAAGTCACAACAGCGCTTATTCATCCCTGTTTCCTCAGTCTGCTGGTGTACCTCAGGGTAGTATCCTTGGTCCTATCCTTTATACAGTTTTTACAGCTGACATCCCAACCCATCCTAACACTATTCTCACCACGTTTGCTGATGACACATGCCTATTGTCAGAGAATAATGACCCTTCCATTGTATCCCAATCCCACCTCACCACCCTCGAAGAATGGTGCCAAAACTGGAGGATTAAAATAAATTCCAATAAATCCCACCCAATCACATTTACCCTTCGTCGTAAACCTTCGTCTTGCCCTACAGTATCTTTTAATAATACCCCACTTATTCCTGTTGAACAGATCCGTTACTTAGGACTAAATCTGGACATACGACTGACATGGAATCCTCATACAAGACTGAAAAAACAGGAAACTGCTCGTCGATTCCGACTATTAAAACATTTACTTGACAAACGGTCCAAACTTCCAATCCATTACAAAAGACTGATCTACATGACTATTATAAGGCCTATTTGGACATACGGAGTTGAGCAATGGGGCTCCACTAAACCATCTAATTTCTCTCGAATCTAATCCTTACAGTCCAAAATCCTTCGTAAAATCCTTAATGATCCTTACTTTTTACAAATCAAATCATCCATCAGGACCTCAATGTCCCCTATGTTGCCGTTTTGGACAGAACCAGATACCAATCCTTCCATAATAAACTTCCCAACCATCCAAACCAACTCGTTTCTAACCTAGCTTCTCCTTACCTACAACCTAATAATCCTCCTAGGCGTCTGAAAAGAAGATGGCCTCGAGATCTTCTCCTTTAGAAATGTTTTTGGAGCTCTATCAATGGGTAGATTCTCCACATGTTTTTATCATGTCATAATATCACTTACAGCAAATTTACTTCATATGTATATATGTATACAGTTGTAAATATCAATAAGTAAATTATTTAATAAAATGTGTACCTTAGCATAATTTAATGAGAAATGTGACTGCTAAAGAAGTGCGTCTTTTACGATACGTTTCACTGTATATGAGAAGTTAGGGGCTTTATGCATAAGTGTTTAAGCAAGTTCATTCAAAACCGCCTCGAACCGTTTCCGACGTAATGTCTAAAGAAAAACATTTTTCGGGTAATGAACAGCCCCTATTATACACTAGGAACTCGATTTGGTATGCATGCATAGGAAATCGTACACTAAGAACAAAGAAGCAACTAAATCGGCACACGTGTTCAAAAAATAATCACAAACAGAAGGACCACACGCCAAAATCGCTTTTTTTTGGACTCTAACTCGGTTAGATCCACTGAAAACTGTACATCGCAAATTCGAAAAAGGAAAGTATAAAATATTTAGCAAAAAAAATTATTTCCACATAAACATTTCAAGAATAATATGTTGATTTATAAAATCAGATAGAATAGGAAAACAAAAAAAAAGTTAACGCATAATAAAACTGTGTAGGTTGTGAGACAAATTAGCTGGAATTCCCTCCGGCCGGAACGGGGACGAAATGAAATACCTAGCGAAGTTGGTAAGAAATTCTCGCATTAACCCGGGAAGCGGTGATAAGATCTTAAACTTGGCCAAGAATTCCAATCGTTGTGATTGTGTTGTCGGCCCTGCCGAGTCCTTGGCCAGGGCAGCCAACTGAGGCCTTGAATGACGAAGAGACCAAAACGGAAATCCACTGGTTCCAGCTTCAAAGCAAATGGTGGCCGCCTCAGTATCTTATTTATATTTTATGTCTCATTATTATCATGAATCAAAATTAAATAATTAATCATGTTATTATTATGTTACATAGCATCGTACAAATAGAAAATCGTCTGACTGAATAATGCAACAGAAATATATTTGCTCAGTGCTCGAAGCAATCCATCAGGACACTCCTAAACAACAATTAATGCCACTATAGTTTGCGAGACAACGTGAGAGGCGAAGAACCAGATTGACTGAATCATGATGCGAAAGAGCAACATGCAGGAAATTGGAAAGTAGTAGAAAAGGCTGGATTTCGTAAATGGATGAATTAATTTTATTCGTATACCTATATTATGAAGTAATAAATTATTTTTTATTTTACCTCGTAAACATAAGTTTGATGTCAAGCTATAGTTATTTTTACTAGTATGATATCAAGAAATTAATTCATCGGATTTACTGTTTTGTGACCAATCTATTGGCCTAAGTCGAAAAACTTCTCTAAAAAAAAATGTATGAGAATAGTGTTAGAATAAATAACTAAATATTACTACAGGGTATTTTCTGGTAAAACTTGATAAAATGCATTAATAAATATAGACAAAACGTATACAAGTTATTCAGATCTGAAAGAAGTTTAAATTGATAAAGGATTTAATGATTAAAGAAGTGAGGTGTGGAGAGATTCTTCATTTAATTTATAATTTTAATTTTAATATTTAATATATAATCGTACAGACTATGTATTGAACTAATTTTCTTTAAGAGGTAAAAATTTTTGTCTTTGGAAATGATAGAAAAGAGTACTCTAATATATTGATTGACGAAATAAAATTTTTACAAATCTTGATAGTATTATAACAGTAATATCATAAGAATTTCCAGTCATCAGACATTTTTTTAACTATAAAATGATTAGAGTAAGTTTTTATGTAAAATACCAAATTTGTATTTACAGTAGTTATTATTATATTGTTTTTTGAATTCATTATTCTCTCAATAAACTAAAATTTAAACAGCATTCTATAAGGATGAGAAAGGATTACCGAGTCGCAGGCGACATTTGTAACTCCTGGATCGATCCCAGGTCATCCCAAGGGGAATTTCGTCCGATGGGAGTTGCCCTAGAACAGAATTCTGTCCCTCTCCGGTATGACAGAGTTGTTAATTTAATCAACGTAATGGATCTTTCGTGAAAATTGAAAGCTTCTAGTAATCATATACCTTAAATAAAAAAATATCAATTTGTGCATTATTTCTTTGAGTTCATTGTAAAATGAACAAGAGTTTTAGAATATAAAATTCTAAACAAAGGACTCGATTTTCTAAACATCGCTCAAACTCCTTTCTAGCTCTGGGAGACTGATTTTGTGTGGACATCACATTTCGGAGACATTCCTTGATCTAGAAGCAGGATAACTGAGACTAAACATAAACCAAAGTGATGTATATCATGTAATACTCATCCTGTCGTCGAATAATTAAATAGTTTATAATTGAATAAAGCAGTGTTCATAACGTAAAGCTGTTGGTTTGGAAAACTGGTTTAATTAAAATTAAATCTTGGAAATGGTAATCAGGGTTGAGACAACGGGTAAAGTCTGAGGGATGTTCCTAGACGTGAATGGGAGGATGCCTTACATATTCGGAATTTGATTATGAAGATGAAGGCTTTATTGTACCTTCGAATTCTTTAGCCTATAACAAATGCAACTTCTGGTCTGTAGCAATGATATCTAGTATCTAACCAGAAGAGGAGTTCTTATGACTGGAAATTTAGTGAACTTTTTTGAGGAAAATGTAGGCCATAAAATATCCGACATGTGTCAACATTTTGAGCCAACATAACTCTGAAAAAAAAAAATGGAAAAGAAAATTTGTGTATTCCAAACATTTTTTTTTTAAAAAAAATTATTTGATTTTCATAAACATTTGAAATAAACTCAGGTGAGGAATCCAAATCCAATTTAAATAAAGGCACTTTTGTGTAGCTACTACGCATAATACTTAAATATTTTGATACAGTATTTATTTTCTACGGTTTGGCATTTAACCAATTAATCAGATCCATAAATATGAAATAAAAAAATGAGTTTTACACACTTGGTCTGTGTATTAATGGTGTATTAACTATACCAATCAATTTAATGCCTAAACTCACCTGAGAAAGTTTCATCAATATCTAAGAGACAGATCTTCCCTATGTGAGAGAATAATTGGATTGTGTTACCAAAAGCATCAGCGACATCGGAACATCACAATACTAGAACAGCCTTACCAAACTGAAACTCGTTGTGATTACATTTTAGAGGAGTCGAGAATCGTTACATAGTTGTTATCATAGGAGGAGATGATTGGGGGTGCTGTCAGTAAAGAACAAAATTAAAAAAAAATTTATTTATTGCTTTTTACAACTGTACATTCTAATAAATCTAGTAAACTTGATCTCAGTTAAAATGGAGTGGTACAGGCGTGTAGAGAGAATACCCATTGGTAGCACTCTAAAGACGTTTTACATTAGCAGGTCTCGTGGCCATCTTCTTTTCAGGTGTCTCGAAGGATTGTCAGAAATGGAAAAGGAAGCAATGTTAGAAAGTAGTGGGTTTGGATGGTTAGGGAGTTTTTAATGGAAGGAATGATATCCGGTTCGGGCTAGATCGGTTACATATGGAACATTAAGTTCTTTATGTTTGAATGTAAAGGACAAAAATAACTTAATAAACACTTATTTTATTTGAGCCAACGTTTCGACCGGAATTGACTTGTGCTTCTTTGTCTCTTTGGTTTTGTTTAAAGGCATAACATCTTATGATGATCAACGCCTATCGATTGTTATAATAAAGCACATACACAAACTCAAAGAGACATTCACTGTAGCACACATGCTCATATTCCATCATAAAAATAATATTATTAAAAAATAAATTAAAATCGAAGATAAGCTATAATTTAGAAAGGAGGCGACATGCTTTTAAAAGTGTATATACCAATGCAACTTTAGATGCCTCATCAGTGAGAGCTTCAGATAAAGATGGGTACAGTGATATTCTATTTATTGTTCGTAAATGGTGAGGGCATTGAACTGACAAAATTGGCATGTCGTAGGTGGCAGTTTTCTGATCAGGTGAAAGTGCTTGAGGACAGTATGTACTATTCTCAAGTGGATTAGAGCAACTTCCTTCATGCGGCCGCTGTGGTAGATTGTCTTCATGGTTTTACTATTCTTTTGATTTATTTTAATTTACTCGTAGAGCTTTCATTCCACATGACCTGCCATCTTTCCAGTATTTATATTTTAAGAGATCTACTGAGTTCTGGTGCGGTAACAACCGCGATGCCTCACTGATAGCTATACGAGCTCGTTGCCAACAATGCTAATGTGGTTTGTGACTTGTGGCTTGATATGAACTTTAGAGACTTACCTTGATCTGATAGTTTCAAGGAAAGATTGGAAAGATTCTTTGGCTTGTACTTGTGATTGAAACCTGTTACCTGTCACCCTAATGAAATCCTGAATTCTTGCTGAAACATAAGCACAAATAAAATTAGTTCTTTACTTATTTGTATTCGAGCCGATATAAAATTTTTCGTTGAATGATTAACATAACTTAATATTTAATATAATATAATATAGTCGTAAACCACCACATGCTCTGATTGCATAGCACTTCAGTCTAGGTATTGGAACCCAAGGAACAACCAAAATTAAGTGGTTTACGATGATAAAGCGTGATCAAATTATTAATCTTCCGAAGTATAATTTAATGTCCTTTACTATGTTTTATTATAAATTTTCAGTAGGATGCACCATTTAAGAGTTATAAGTGAGAAAAAAGTCCTGTTTCGTTAGTTAATCAAATTAATTAGGAAATTATTAGGAGTTTTAGAACCACCAGCATTGCGTTTTTGTGTTAAATGCGATAGGAAATAATTCTTAAAATTATTTGCAAAAATATGTTCTATAGTCTGGGTTATCCTGAAATTTGTTTTTCTCATTCACAATTGCACTAATCCATCATTAGTGCAGTTCCTTGTAATCTGTAAAAAAACAGCCAACTCTATTTATCAAACAGAAAAGTGTTATTATGTCTGAGAGAAGAGAGAATATAAAATGAGAAGGGGAGAAAGAGAGATAATGAATGTTTTATAAGTATTTTTCCCGCCGAGGGACCCCCCTAATACTAACTAGATGCACCCCTATCCCTCCATCGACCCGCTCTCTCTTATATTATTTATCATAGTCCCCTCCTAGTTCCCGCTCCATCTAAAATTAGTTTAGCTTTCCCATCAATATCTCCTCCCCTTTAGCACCTAACACTAAGGGCGGTTTTCCCCTTTTTTCCCTCCGGCAAGTGATTGATGTTCTCAACTGTGAAGGCATCCTTTTACCTATTGGAAAATGTATTGGGATAAGGGGGAAGATTTTTCTCGAGAGAAAAATCAACACAGAGCTTACATTCGTACATCCTCACTCAGGAATATATTAGTAATTAACAACTTACAAAATATTGTATTACTTCTAATATTATTTAATTAAATAATATCTCTACTCAACATGGTTTTCTTGGAATAAATGTCAGTAATTGATAGGGTCCGGGTGGTGACCAAGAAAGGTACACAAATAGCAGAAAAAAAATTATTAATAACCGACGTTTCGTCCCACTTTGCAGACTTAATAAGTACTTGATATGAATACTATAAAATATGTCAAGACAACAAGAATCTACATATGAAGTTGTATTAAAGATGTAAAACTTTCTACATTTTTTCTTACAGTCTTTATCATATTTTACAATTCTTTTACTTTCTAATTTAGCCACGATGAAGAAATCCTTCAAAGTTGGTCGTAATGTTGGATTATAATAAATAGTTTTCTCGCCCGAACCATCTTTCTACTATTAATTACTAACAATATAGAAGAAGGTTCAACACCATCAACCCCCACTTCCTATCTCAATCCACTGTCGAGATGTGGAATTTCAATAGGTTTTCTAAGAAGACAACGCTTTTCACTGAACATTTCTCAACTTTTGATTATTTTCGGAATCTACGATAATCTCTCCTGAAACATAGACATTTTGTTGGAAAATACTGCTACGTTAGGTGATTACAGCCAATAAGTATACCCGAATTTGCGAAGCTAGAGTTCGAAGAGATATTGAGTTTGGGAGATTAAAAAACATTGGACACCCCAACTAAACCTATTATTGTATTATGTTATTTTTTTTCTATCTATCTAGGATTTATTTTCTCTAATGTTGGTTGAAATTACAGTGCTATCAGCTTGGAACGATTTTCATTGTTTGTTGGACAATTTTACTTTTAGTAATATTTTGTTATTAAGGAGTAAAAGTTTTATAACATGTTTTTTATATTGAAATGTATATTCAAAGTAATTTTTTTTTTGTTAATGATTTATTCATTGTTATTTACAACTGTATAACATATATACAACAAGTAAATTTGCTGTAGGTGAGATAGTGACATCATACAATCATGTGGAGAACTTCCCATTGATAGAACTCCAGTAACATTTCTAGAGGAGAAGATCCTGAGGCCATCTTCTTTTCAGACACCTAGGAGGATATTAGATAATGAAGGAGAAGCCAGGTTAGAAACAAGTGGATTTGGGTGCTTGGGAAGTTTTCCATGGAAGGAATGGTATCTGGTTTTGGCCAAATCGGCAACATATGGGACATTGAGGTCATTATGGATGACTTGATTTGTGACGTTAGGAGCGTTTAAGGATTTTGGACTGTAAGGTCAAAGTAATGAAATTCATTTTTAAATAATTTAAATGCAATTGATAAATAACTTAAAAGTCGAAAAGTAATAGATAGAAATGATAAAATAAAATATCAATTAATGAAAGAAAGGAATGATCAAACTAACAATAAATAAGTTGTTTATACTGCATACATAACGTTAATTTTGATATTTTTTCGTAAAATATCACTGCTATCGATTTCATTAAAATAAAAATATTTATATTGCCAGCTACCTTACCCACTTGCGAAATACAATAATTTTATTTTCCCTCTTCTATTTATAAACTCATTTTCAAAAAAGAATGGTGTTCATGAATTATGAAATTATAATTTTTTTATTTGAAAAATAAAGAGGTAATAATAAACCAGACATTGGAATTAAAATATTGTTAAGGATATTATGATTACTGAGAATTAAATGTATTTTTTTTAAAAGTAGAATAATTCCATCTTACAAATAAGAAAAGAGGTAGTAGACAATATATTATTATTATCCCAAAGAAAAATGCATAGAAGGACTTCCGACAGGCAGAAGAGGACAAAAAGCAGATCCCGTAGAGACTACAACATAAAGAAGAGAGAAGACGCTATAGAAAATAGGCAGCTAGAGAGGGAGTGAGTGGGGATCGATGTTGGCGGTACAGTCCGGGGGAGAAGTAGGACGGGGTGTCCTCGAGCAGGGACTGTACCCATTCTGCTGCCTCTATACCGGCTTCTGTGACTGTCGGGTGGCGTTCTGTCGTACTAATTTCAGTAATCTTGTCACTGTACGGTATCCAGATGAAGACGTGGCTACTAATCCATCCACGGAGGACCACAAACTGACCTGATATGTCAAAAACATCGTTCTTTCATTACGAATTAATAATATTTTCGAGCATTTTGAATGTTTTCTCATGTATTTCTTAGATATATTAAATTATTTTTTCCCTAAAATTTGAACTCGTTAACGATGAAATTGTTAAGTTACCAACATATGGATTTCTGGAAAATAACCAACATTAAAGGATTAAACAAAGTGATGTATGGAAAGAATATGTGTAATCTCTATTTTTATTAAAATGTCACATAATACCTTCATCTACTAATTTCTCTTCAATTGATTAAAGGTTGTAAAGTAAAACCTACTTATGAAATAATAAAATAGCTGCTTATGACGTCATAGCCGTATTAAAGAAAAAAATAATTCGAGTGGAAATTATGCTTTCTTGTATCGTATCGTAAATATCGTTCAAAATTATTTATTCGTACAATACTTTGTTTACTGAAGGAACGCTATTAATCACACAACAATAAACATTCGTTAGCTAATTAAAAGATCATAACATTAAATAATATGCAATGTTTAATCTGTATTTAGCTAATATTAATTTAATATGTAATTATTTTCAAAATTAATTTACCTACCAAAATTTTAAAAGATATTGCCACTATGATACAATTCAATTTTTTTTCTTTTATTAGTTTCTAGTAATGACTTATACTAAGTGCAACTTTTTACAAATTTAAATTACAGTATATAGTGAATGCAGTAACGCATTCATTAGGTATATATCTGTACGGATTATATCTAGTATTCAACAGCTAAAAACACCATGTACTAAAATCATACCTGGAAGCACAAGAAAACAAAATTTAGATCCACAAAAAAGAATGAGACAACATCCATTCATAGTCGTTACAATCACTAAACTAGAACTAAAGGTTATAACGTGTTTACTGTATGCCAAGAATTCGAAGGCTTTCTTACGAAAAGGTTGTCATCCTTAAAAGCCCTGCGAGAGCGAACGGAAATGGGGCCAACGCGAAATGTCAGTCTGGCAGGATTGATCTTGCCCGCGATTCGATCAGGGCCCAAAGGAAGTTGCTAGAGTCAGTAATGTATTGTGTACTAATTTATTAGGCCAACGAAACGCCTGATCTCATTTTAGTTCATCAGTAATTTAAGACTGGATATTTTAAATTTATAATGCATCAATACAACTATGCAACACACGAGACAGATGTAAAAGGAAATAAATAAAAAGGAAAATAATATAACATGAAAAATTTCCAGGAATAAATACGAATTAGCTTATACATCTACACTGTAAAGATACCATGGTATGCACTTTTATTGTACAATCGTTCCTTGGAGTATTGATTTGAAGATTATCTTTTGATATGTCCTCAGCATTCTACAAATTCGTAAGTATAAGAAAATTTGTAAGATATATGAATCCAAACTTATTGCTTATTTTGCATATATGCTGAATTTTGCTCATTTAAAGAAAAGTGTTTTATAGTTTTATAAATAGTGTTTTTTTGTTTTTTATCTCATACCTTGTCACTGTATTTAAAACATTTAATTAATAATTAACGTAACGAAACAGCAAGATTATACTAAGTCAGCACGATTGCTGGAAGACGTCAAAGCTAATATTATCAGTTGAAAAATACAAGTGTAAAAAAAAAAAAAAGAAGAAGAAGAAGAAGAAACATAGTACAAACTATTTTTAATACTGTTTAATATTATTGATATAGAAGTTTATTATGAAATGGGCCACGATGTTGTAATTTGTAAATTGTAATATTGCTGATAGAACAATTCATTCAGATACTATTATAATGAATGTTGTTGGTATTAATAATTGCATTTAAGATGATATAGATTCAATATGAAACCAAGTAAGTTATGATTGGACACAAGAGGTATGTTGAACAAATGTTAAATAGGAATCTTTCTATACTCTTTACATGAGAAAAGTTTAAAATTTTAAAAAAAAATTTATTTTACTCCTGTTTTGACTTTATCATCGTTTTCACCATCCAAAAATCTTTTAGGAAGGGTTGTTACACACTTATTCTAAATCGATTTATTTTGTTATACCCCTATGGTCTGTAATAACGTTTCTTAAAATCATATTTTTCTATTCATTGAAACTAAGTGTTGATTTTAAGCTGTATTTTAAACGATATTCATATGTGGAAGATACATTTATTTATATTTTTATTTACCATTCAACTATGTTTAAATTTTTTTTTACATAAAGGCAATTCATATTAATCGTAATAATTACCATGAACTCACCTTCGACCGAACGATGACTTTTTAAAAAATATATTTATAGAAATTTACAACTGTACATTATAATACATTCAGTAAATTTGATCTCAGTTATAATGGAGTGATACAGGCGTGTAGAGAACTACCCATAGGTAGCACTCTAATGAAGTTTTGACACTAGCAGATCTTGTGGGCATCTTCTTTTTAGGCGCCTAAGAGGATTGTCAGCAATGGAAGAGGATGCAAGGTTAAAAACTAGTGGGTTGGAGAGGTTAGGGCGTTTATAATGGTCTTTATGAACATTAAGGTCTTTATGTATGATTTTATTTATGAAAAAGTAAGGAACATTGAGGTTTTCACGAAGGATTTTGGAATGTAAGGATTGGATACGAGAGGAATTCGAAGGTTTGAACAATGACTTAAGTTTAGATTACATCTCCAAAAAAACAACATATGAATATCTTTTTTTTCCCAAAATTTCACTACCGTGTATTAAAAAAGAAACAAAATACATTTACACCTACTAAAACCTGTTAAAAAAAAGTATTAAGTTTCAAAAATTCAGTGTTTTAGGATAAATATCAGGAGCCCCTTGGTTCGTTGACTACAAAACTCTTTAGACCGACTTACATCAACCACTTATCGACCAATATGTAGAGTACTATCTTCATGGACATACTAATCGATTGCTATGGCTGTCTTCTCGTTTACTAAGAGAGAGCAAAATGAGCTAGATGAATGACCTCGTTTCGAGTATTGTGGAATATTAATAATGTTTTTTAAAGAAATGTAAAAATGAATATGCTAAATGTTATAAGTATAGGATTAAGATTTTTTTTTAAATTATTTATTTATTGTAATTTACAACTGTACAAAATAATACAATAGGTAAATATGTAGTATGTTTCATATACACTTGAAAATCTTTGGAAGGAACCACCCATTGGTGGTACTTCAAACATTAATTTAAACTAGAAGGTCTCGTGGCCATCTTCTTTTCAGACGCCTCGGAGGATTATCAGGGATTGTTAAGGATGAAAGATTAAGAATTAATGGGTTAGGATGGTAAAGGAGTTTGGAATAAAAAGACGCATATCTGGTTTGGGTCAAATCTGCAACGAATGGGATGTTAAGGTCTTTATGAATGAGTTTATTTGTGACGTAATAAGGAGCATCAAGGATTTTACGTAGGATTTTGGATTGTAACGATTGGATGCGGGAAGAATTTGATGGTTTGGTGGAGCCCCAGAGCTCAATTCCATATGTCCAAATTGGTCTGATTATCGTAGTGTATACTAATTTTTTGTAGTGAATGGGAAGTTTAGAGCGTTTGTCAAGTAAGTGTTGTAGCAATCGGAATCTACGAGCAGTTTCTTGTCGTTTCAGTCTTTTGTGTGGATTCCAAAGGATTAAGATTAGTCCAATTTAAAGTCCATGCTATGTGTTATATGCAGTGGAGCTCCTAGCGGATTTTCTGGGTAACATGTTATGTAACCTTTCCCACAAGAATTTCATGTTTTTATTTACTTTTCAGTTTTGATTAAAGTAATTTATTACAACATGCCTAAAGTGAGTTAAAAGTGAAACATTGGCTGAGTGTCTTGTTGATCTTCTAACTTGTAAGGAAGACAAACAAGACGAGCTAATTGAGAATTTACAATGAGCAAAGTAATTTATTGTCAGATATGCAGTTCCTTTTCTTAGTGGATCTACAGACTGGAGATCTTCAGTGCTATCAAACTTGGTTGAAGATAGGTGTAAATCTCTTTTGAGAGTAAACCGCTTTCAATTCGAAACTATTCCACAACAAATCAAAGATAATCCTGTTTTTTATCTTCTTAGTTTATTTATTTATCCATTACTTTAGTAGAGTTTTAAAAACGTTCAAAACAAAAACAACACTAACCAAACACAAACTAGCTACTAACTTCAAAACGACAGCGGACAAAATGGTTTGGAGTTCAGCTTGCCTGTTGGATGACGTCATTCTCGATTTAGCAAACATATTGACAGACTCTCAAACTATGTTAAATGTTATATCGTTTTAACATTTTTTAAATAAGGTAATATTTCTCCAGTTAAAGTAAAAAAAAAGATTAAGTAGTATTTATTTGAAAAAAAAAATAATAGAATGGATAATTGTTTATTTAATTTATTTAATTTTTTTAGATGATTCTAACTCTCCTTAAATACTTCTACTGTATTTGGCTTCCACTATCCAATTCATTCAGAAATGATATATTTTTTTTTAATCATAAAATTAGAAGCCCAAATATCGTCAACTTAATAAATATGTTTATCATCACGACACATTCCTCATGCCCGTGTCATAGCATTTTCATGCTTCACGTTAACAATACATAACTTGATGATATCCTCCCACCGATGCTTCAATCTACCCTTCTGACGTTAGTTGGCTCATAACTCATTCGGTCACATAGTGATGATGCCCCGCATATCTCCATCATTCCCACGCAATCTTTTATCGAGCAGAATGCTTTATGCAATCTTCTATTTACGTGTGATCATGCATCATTAGTTAATACTAGTTTAGATGAGTTGGTCAGTTGTGAAACTCGTCAAACGAACATCCGAATTTTTGTGACAGAAAGTGAAAAAGCTTTTGTAGAATATAATTTTTGAGCTTATAACTAATTTAATATATATAGCTTATTACTGATATTTAATACAACGTGATAAAAGTAACTGATTGTTGCATAAAGTTTCCGTAATTTAATTATGTTTTATAGGTGATTTTACTAAGATATATTTATATAAAAGCAGAATAACCTGCACCCTTTTAATGACATTGTTAGATTTGATATTATAAATAAAGTAGGGTAGTTAAAATTTTAACTCATCTATGTTTTTCCTCAATTTTATGCTTTTTTTTTTTTTTCGTAAGAAGGGATAATTAGATTTTTGAACAGTATATAATTTCATTAAAGCTTCTAAGGTTACAAAAATACTTATCAATACTGGTTTAAGGCCGGTAAAAATGAAAGGAACAAGAAACAAGCCCTAGATTTGTCAAATTTTACAGCCACAGTAAGTACATAATGCGAATAGCTGAGGATACGATGAGTTCTAATGCCGGTTCGTATATCCTACTACGCGGTAATCAATATTACTGGATATTTAAACTTTATTCTAAAGGCTTAAACATTTTTCCTAATACTATATTGACAAAAATACTCAAAGGATATTTCAAATGAAGATAGTGCTAAAAATTATTAATTAACTAATTATTAAATTATAGCTCTGTTAATTAGTATGAGTTTTCGAACTGCCAGAAATGCGTTTCCGTGATAGAAAATAATTTTTTTAATTATTGGCTGTTATATTTTCTATAAGATGGATTCTATGCACCAGGCTTCCCTATTAGAAAAATAACTTTGGCGGTACCTACGAATCACAGGTCCGTAAGCGGCTGGCCACACACAGAAATAATAAACGATCCATGTAAAAAAAAAAAATGTGTCGAATTGAATAAAGACTTTATTTCGAACTTCAAATTATTCACGGCTAGAAAGCAACGCGGTGGAGAAGGCGAGTAAATAGAGCGTTGAGTCATGAGGTAATCGCTAGGCTTTTCTGCTTTTGTCACTGTAGCGACGCACATTGTGCAACCGCTCTTTGCTTAACGTTAATTAACTTTATTATCAACTATGTTAAAACAAAATTCAGGGAATTTTTAAAAATAAAGAAAAAGTAAATACACTTTTTATTTAAAGGATAAATATAAATATGAAGATGGTCAGGGTAGCGGTAAAAAAAGAACAAAAATAGTTAACAACTATTTCCAACAACATCTTCCGACGTTTCGCCCCACTTTGTAGAGCTTCGTCAGGGCTGTTCAAGTTGATAGCTTTAATCATATAATAATAAATAAGATAATAATAATAAAATTATATAATAAATATAAATCATTAAATACTCACGTTATATTCGTAATACGATAAAACAGAAAGATTTTAATCTAATACATAATATATTTTTAAAAAACATATTATTTAAAATGTGTATGACTCTCTGTTGTAAGGAAGTAATTTTTATAAAGTTATGCTAAAATAAAATACTTTATTAAAAAAAAATTTAGAACTATTTATATGTTAATAAAATATTTTAATTACATGTATGTAAATATTTTAAAAAAGAAACAAACTATACATTGTTTTTTTTACAAAAAGAAATTAATCCTCCTAAAACTTTGAGATTATAAGTTTCAACATATGTACGCGGAACAAAGTAATTAGTTAATGTTTTTCAAACTGGAAGTTCTAGAGAAACAACCCCATGAAAAAAAATTTGTATTTAAAATATGAGCATAAATGAAGAAAATTTTTGTATATAACTAAATATGGATAAGTTCTAGTAGTGAGTAATGAATTATTTGTTATTAACTGACACTGCAACTTCCTTTTTCCATGCAAGATGAATTTACACTCGGCAGAAAAGATACCGTAACAATAATCAAAAAGTAAAACATACAACAATAATAATTTATTCATCTTCGGTTAAAAAATATCGTGACATATGAACAAATCGTACCTGTTAATTATTATATCAAATATTCTCAACTAATTATAACTAAATGCCAATTTTTTTACTTTACGTTTGTGCACATAAATTGATTACTTTACCTTTTTTGCGCCGGCTCTCTGAGAAATAAGAAACGTTAAATAGGGTAAAAAGAACTTGTCTTTTAAATGTTTTAGTAACTTGATAATTAAGTATGTATATTGTAATGTAAATTAACAACATAGAATTATTTATTAACAGGAAAATTAGAGGAAGTGATAAAAAAATAGACATTTTTTTTTTTTGGTTTTTTTAAAGACCATATTAATTGTAGAAACACTCAATATATATGGAGATTACCATTGCTTCAGATTCACTGTTATGGGTTTCAGAATTTTAAAAGGAAAATGTTAAAGTGAAATACATTTTTTTTTGGGGGGGGGGAGTATATAAAGTACATATAATTTAAAAATTAGGCTAAGTGAACCAGTTATTGGCAGGTCAACTTATTAGTAAACTATTTTTAAATATAAGAGTTTGGTACCAACAACCATTTCTCTAAGAAATTAAAAATTTATTGTGAAGATTATTTTTCTCACGATTTACATTGTCCATATAATCGTTCTTAACTCAGCATTTTATGTAAATCCTGCGCTATTACAAACGTTGAACTTTCTAATTTATCATGTAAAATTAAAATAAACTTTAACGAAATTTTATATAATATGTATAAACTAAATCCAATAGAACTGAAGATATATTTATTTTGATAAAGCCATCCTCAACTCGCCAATAGCAATAGTGTCCCCGGGTCTAATAATTAAAATATAAAATAACAGAAGAACAGTCGATACGATATGTCTTTCCTCATTTAATAAAGTGGTCATAAATTTAGTTTCAATACATATAATTTAATATCCATTTATAAATATTTATATAGCCACAGACAGTCATTTAAGCTCAGTTACTGTAGAGGATATAATTAAATGACACAGCCCTAATATAATCGAACAAGCTCAGCAGAGCAGTACAAGAGCTCCCACTTATCACACTGCCACTAATTGGTATTGACATTTCGGTTATAGTCCCATTATACCAGGCTACGGTCCCGGTCACCTCGAGCGGAATACCACGCCACGTTTGGTAATTAAAACCACAATTAGCCAAGGCAAACAATGGCTAGCCTCCATAGCATAGATTCGCCCATCAATCATGGAACGTCATTGGCACGGATCGATATCGCGTGTCAAACGTTTTGTAATGCCTTTGACTGCACAACGTGGGATGGATTGTATCGTTAAGCCTATTTGGATTTACTATAGGGCATAATAGTTCGTTTTAGATTGGTGATGATTAGCAAACTTCAATATAATAAAAATTACGTAACATATAATAATAATAATAATATCAATTCATTTTAAGATATTATAAGAAATTCTAAAACAAAATCTTATATTTTTCAAATAATAGTAAATAACTATCGAGTCAAATTCAGCTGGATCCAAGCATCATTAGAACAAAAAAGATAATGTCATATAATTTTATACTGGAGATAGCACATCCCATGTATTTTCATTAAAATTATAAATATGAAATATGATAATATAATATAATCTGCATAGTGTATTGCTTAGTAAAAACTCTTCACAATGGTTTGTTGTTTGAGAATAAAATCTAGGAGAGGTGTTTTGAAACATATCGATGTTAGGCAATGAAAAGTTCTTAACTTTACCAGATAGTGATATGAAAACCTCTATAAATGTAAGAGGTGAATGTATTATTAATTGAAACAATATCTATTAATCTCTTACTTATTAACTAATGGAGATAAATACTTTATATGCAACTTATATGTATATATATACTTTATACTTATTTTATATGCAATGCTGTCCAAATACATTAGGTGGCTATAATACACAGCATATCAATTAATATGCTATTAGATATAATACAAATACTGCTACTACTAATAATAATAATAACAATAATAATGTAAACTGCTACGACCCATGAAGGGTCATGGGTTCAGTACTTTGTAAAACAGCTTTTTTACCCGATTATGGGTATCCATTATATGAGGTTGGAAGGCTCTAGAACACTCAGGGTTGACTCACGGCTATAGTGTAACAGAAAATAATTATCAGCCATAGCTAGATTTGAACTCGGACCCTTGCTTAGTAGCATGGTAGCCAGTTTGCTACCGCGTTCCTATAACATAAATACCAACATAAATTAATAGACAAAGACTTAATATAAATAAAATAAAGTTATAGGACCTAAATGTTTTCATTACCTACTATCCATATGTACGGTTGGAGTGGAGAGAATTGATGCTGTATCATTTTTACAAAATTACCCATGTTTCCTCTAATTTTAGACCAAATCGACCAATCCTTTTTCGAAGTGTAGAAAAATATGTATTTCATGTTTGAGCTTGCCTAAGTAGAATTAGTAAGTAGAATTAAATAAAATTTATGAGAGCATCTAGGTACTAACCCACACATCCCTAAAAATTTCATTAAAATTGGATAAAAATGCGAGAAGAAATTTTCGATTTTGAGTACAAAAATTATTATCATTTTCTTTATAAATCAAAGATTCCCTGCTAGACGGATATAAAGTGAGAAATTAAAATAGGACAGTTTAAAAAATAAAAAATAATGTTACATCATCACTACTAAACAGTTGAAGATATACTAAATTAAATAAAACACCAGCACTGCTAATATTAGTTTCAGTGTAACAGTAATATATAAAATAAAGGCGAATATACATTATAATACATGAAATATAATACGCTAATATTATAGTAATATTTTGTATAATTTAATCCACATAATCAACAATGATGGTTCCTTTATTTCTTTTATTGTATATTAATATTTTCTTTTCATTTATAAGAAAAAAAAAGCCCTTAGGCTTTATCTTAGATCTAATGATGATATTGAGAAATACTACGCCATGGGTTAATGTAGCGAAATAAAAATTGAAAAAATTATTAATGTCGCCTATAAAACTATCACTAAAACGTTCTTAAGTCCCTAACTGAATATGAGGGTTCAATTAAAAAAAGCAAAAGTTTTTGTATAATTAATTGAATTAATACATGAAGTTATTACTTTATGTTTGTGAGTATAATTGAGTATTTACATTGGGAATTTTTCTTCCTGTGGGGCTATTAGTATATAAAAAAATAAATATTACCCCGATTTTTTCATATTTTCTGAATGTTTGCTATCATACACTTACTATTGATATTTTAAAAAGAATGACTCAAACCATTTGTTAAATAAAAATGCTTAAAACTATGAAAATAAAAAAGTTGGGTTATGAGGCTCAGTCAAAATTATTAAAAATTATTATCATAAGGAAATTATTTGGCATATTTTTGGAATTTTTTTTTTTTAGTACCTCTACTAATCCTAAGCATCTATCGGCCCTGGTGGTTTAATAATTAGACTTAATTTTGTGTGAATTGGTTCATAGAATTTCATTTCGAATTCTCAGTCTTTTTTTTTATGGGGGGAGAGAGGGTAAAGAAGGATTTAATATGACATAATTCAACATTTCATAGCTGGAAGTACTGCATAAAACAGAAAGTGACAAAAATTATCAGTCTATACCTTGTCGTTCTTCCTTTATTATTTTTTTTTTGTTAAATATTTTTTATTACTTTCTATCTCTACAATTAGCAGTGTACTTGATATATATTGTTATATTCACCCCGAATTTATTAAAGGAAACAATTTAATTATTTAAAATTAAAAAATAATTGATGAAGCTTCAAAGATTAATCCCCCTATTATGCATGTAAGACCCTGAGATGGAATTAGAGCCAGAAGAAGTTTGCTCGCTCATTGAAGACACCTTTGTTCACCACATCCCCTCTCATTAACAAACAGTATTAAAGAGCTGACAATGGAACGGATCGAAGCGGAGGGCCCGAGGAAGCTACTTGGCATGCCAAATTCATCCGCGGTGGGGGGAGAGACAAAAGTAGGAGTTTGCAACTGGCAGCGGCTTAAGGGATCTTGTTCAGCCCTCTCTTCTTCAAGCTGTTTGCCTGCCTTGTTATATCGCCAGCCTTCTTTGGTTCAAAGAAAACTTTTTTATTATTTAACAAATATATAAAGTCTTAATTTTTACTTATTATTTTATATTAAGTAAAAATATTCTGCAATTTCCTTTTCTCCAAGTCAAAACTGAAAATGAGCAGATAAATTGTTTATTCAACCTTTAGCATTTTTATATTTTTGTTTCTTGAATAAAACAAATTTGAAGTGTATATGTATAAGTTACATGGCAAACTTAATGCAATTTAAAAAAAAAAAGAGAGAAAAGGCACAAGAAGAAATACGATTGAAGATAGAATTAAGATTACTTTATTATTTCCTTCATCATAAGAATCCTTCTTACATTCACTGTGTGCATCACTTAAATGAGGGAGTTGGTCTTAATATACATAATACATTTATATTATAATTCCCACCTTCCATTATACGAACATTCCTTGTTAACTTTTCACAAACTAAAATAATAATAAAAAATATGTATCTACAAATATAAAACTAAAACTGATCCTATGTCTCAATTGCACAATAAAAAACAAATAGGAAAATATTCTTTGCTACTGCTAACATATGCAAAAACAAACAAAAAATTCTTCCATGTTACAATAATCACTATATCGTATACATCGCACTTGTAGCACTCAAAAAAAAGAAAAATTTTTTTTACGACATTTACCCTTGTGCGGCGTTCCTCCAGGTTACTAGGACATTGGAGTTGAGGGAGCTTTAATTGATTGCTGTGAACTGTTCTCCACTTTTTAGGTACTTCTCAACAATGACAATATTAATTTTTTGCGGTTTTGGAGATTATGATCTTACAATATACTAAGACCTACCAAATTTTATTTCGAAACTCAAGAAATAAGGGGATGTCAATGCAATCTTCAACACCCTGTATGTTTATCAACCAGTGAATTCGATAAAATAAAAATATTATATATATAAAATAAATATTATTAACACTAGGTTATCTGGACCCATCAATTTGATTGATTTTAAACTCCAAAGTGAATTGTCTAAAAAGCCATTGCTCTAATTATTAACTATTTTTCATCGTAAATTAAGTATTTAATCTAACACAATTATATTCTTATATAATTAATTGCTTCTTAATTTTCGAAATTTTTATTTAATATACCTACTTATCTTCATGATAATTGATTTCATAAACAATCGTTATATGCTTCGTTCGTAAAATCATCTCTCCAATTATAAATATAGTAGTGAAAGAAAAATCTTTACTATCTTTACCAATTCGTACAATCTTTACCAATTGCGCCTCGATTATATGAACTAAAGCGGATTGTATGCCCTGATTGTCTTCTTTTAATTTTATCTTTAACGAAATACCATTTGTTTATCGCCGAAGAAACAAGAGACAATCGTATATTTAGTATTATTGCTGCAGTGATAGAGTGAGAACCTTTATCAAAGACACTATGCAAAAGTTTCAATTATTGTAGACAGTCTCCGTTTATTGTAAGTAATTACCATTGGGTAATTAATGTGGGCACACAATTTTTTTTATTTTGACCATTCTTTCTTTTCTAGCTATCTTATGTTCAGGAAATATAATAAGATATTGAACAAAATTATCAACATCAATAATGATTGTTCTGATGTTACCTTGGAAGAAGATTAGTATGCATTAGACCAAAGGGGCGCTGGCAGTATTCTATACATTTAGTATTATTGTTATCATTTCCGCGATAGTAAAAAAAAAAAAATTATTTTACTTTTTAATTATTTATTTAAACGCGAAGCCTAATATTTTTGAATTTATATTTAATTTGAATTAATCATTTTTTTTTTAAGAAAATGCATATTTTATTTTACCTATCAGTATGATGGTTGTTCCTAAAAATAGGTATGAACTGTAACAGGCTACTAAACAGCACTACCACAAGAAACTAATACATATCAAGTTTTATTTATAAAATCTTTGATAATAAGAGGATATCAATGGAATCTTAATTCAATATTTATCAACCAAAGTGTTCTATAAAATTAAAATAAAATATTGTTAACTTTAGGTTATATACAAAACGCCCGTAAACCTTGTGTTAAACACGCTAAAAAATATTGTTAAAAGCATATTAATGCTATTTTCCCCTTTAAAAAAAAAAAAAAAAATTCATTTGGAAATAGAATTAACCTAAATAAGCGAAAAATAGTTTTAATATATTTTTAACAGTATTTTTTAATGTTAAAAGCATATTAACACTATTTTATCCTAATTAAAAATAATGGTAATATGTCGTTAACATTAAAAAATATTGTTAATGTTAAAAATCATATTAACACTATTTTTTGCTTATTTAGATTTTTTTTTAATTCCTAATGAATTTTTTTTTTAATCATATTTAGTAGTTATTCTACATCATATAAATAATAAAAGATAGCAATATAACGAATGAAAAGCTTTATCCAGGAGGCCAAATTGGAAACTTATTGACCCGCTTAGGTCTGAGAGATAACGTAAATGGTAAATCATCTGCTGTCAATATTTCTTCATTACCAGCGACAGTCGAGTTTGTCAGTTGAGGTCATCTTATCTGGACGCTCTGTTCCCTTTTCTTTGTACAACACTTCTTCGCAAATTATTGTAATAACCGGCTGTATTAGTTATTGACACGAGCTATCTAATACATTTAACTGCAGTAAATATAATAATTAAAATAATGAAAAATTAAAAAAAAAAAGAAATATTTATTCGTATAAGAGATCATCAAAGCACAATAAAACATATATTGTACCAAGTATAGTTACTTTAAAATTGTGCCATTGCTGATTATAATAAAGGTTCTATTTAATTTTTACTACAGTGTTTATTTTTTGTAAGTAAGAACTGTTTATAACATTTTTGGAGGTACCAAATAGACTTTATAATTCGTTTCAAGATGATTTTGAAAATTTATTTTATTGATGAATATGTAAAAATTGTCATTATGGACAAAGTCAGATTTATGCGTCACTTTTTATGTTTCTGCTCTCATTAATGTTTTATAAAACATTAATTATAAGTCAGTCAAATAATATGAAGACGATCAGTTCATTCAGTGTTTATTGCTAAATGTTTTAGACGAAAATATCCTTGAGATTTCAGGTGCAATTAATTTTAAGAAAGAAAATAAATAAAATTATGTTATAAATATTGAAATATTGACTTATAATTTAAATATTAAATATATATTTT
>NW_027114647.1:0-2548 GCF_000696795.3 Halyomorpha halys
AAAAAAACATTTTAAAATAGTCCGTTAAGTGATTTTGGCATTGTGAAGAAAATAAAAATTTGCAAATACGCCATTATGACTTTGCACTGACGATATTTCAATTTTTAATGACATTAGTGTTCAATATATCATTGTTATAGTATGAATAGCTCTGGAACAAGGAAAAATATTTCATTCCGGTCTTCTATGGTATTTCTGATATGGCCACTTTTTACTCATGAGTCTTAGGAAAATAATTGTGAAGTCTCGTGATATAAAACATATTTTATTAGAAGTATAAGATCTGTTACTAATATAATACAATAATTATAAAGAAACCGAGATCAGAATACGGCATTGGTTGAAAATCCATAATCAAATTTTGATTCTTTTACTATGAATATGAAATAATTCTCACCAGTATTAATTAATTATTACCTCTAATAATATAGTTTACCTAATCCTTATATTGAGTGAGAGTAAAGTATAGCATTTTTGCGTAACATGCCTTATTATTAGGTCCGTGTTATTTATCAAGCGTGTCGTAATCGCTATCAACTATAGCAGCTTGGTTATCCTGCTTGTTAAAATATCCAAGCGGATGTAATTTATTTAGTTAGCTCTGCTGATCCTGAACAGCCTTAATCCATGGATGTTGGATCATTGTCAGTGTCCTTGAATATGCGTCGATAGCTGATTGGCCCCATAGAGACCGATTATCGAACTAAGGGTAGGTTGCCTCCCTGAACCATTGTTCCAATGTTTTGCAACTTGGGGTCGAGTAATCCCCTGCAGACTATCCTCTTCCAACTGATAGGTAATTATTTGTGTTATAAGATGATATCGATATGCTAAAATATCATTGTAGTCTGTAATTTTCAATACATATCTAGTATTCTATTGATAGTTGAACTACTAAATTAGCTGTGTATCTTTTGTAGGGACATCTCAATGAAGAATTCGTGAAAAAAATAAAAAAAGAAAGACCTGGTTGTAAGCAAATCACTCGTAATTATCTTTAAATAAAATTAGGAGAACCGATGAATAGATTTATCATGATGATCAGGAAAGTAAGCTAGTGAACTTATAATATTCCTTCCAGCTTAATTGAAACAGTTATTTACTGAAGTTCTAATGTTAGTCTTATAAATTCTTAGATTATAATTTTAAGTTTCGAGCTATCAACCGTACTCGTGTATCTTTTTAATGTGATTCAAGGTGAATTTTGTGAATAAATGTAAAGATGAAATGAGGGAAACATATAAAAAAATACTCCTAATGGCTTCCATTTTTTAAATATCTTTATTGCCAGATCAGTCTGGTGGAACTAACATGGTTCCTTGTATTAGATTCGCTTTTAATATTTGATGATATGGGGGCTTAGTCTCGTACCAAAAGATACCCTATATGATTTACAATGCCATTATTATTGTATTATATATATATATATTAGTTCTATATTCCAGAATAGTAGTATCCAATATTGTAAAATAATATTATTTTAATTTACATTAAATGTATTAACTATATTTTTACCTAAACCATTCGCCGAAAATATCTAGCGATTTAAGAAAGAATGGAGGAATTTTCTGCCTCAGAATCCAATGTAGGGACAACAATGGAAATGCAGAAACCAACGTGTCCCTTAGCCAATAAGATTTTCAGAGGAGGCTTTTAGCTTGACTCAAATCACTTCTTATCAAGACACTCCCGACACCTGTGTTCCACCTTGTCGTCTCACAACTGAGGCCCGTTTCTTGTAGTTCAAGAGCAAATATTGCAATATTCTGTATAATATCATCTAGATGCTGTCTAATTATCAGTGATTAGGTTTTATAAATATTTTGGGAGTAGTTTCATGGTTCATTTGGGTATTTGAGAAGTTTTAGTTACACGTCTATAAACTACTTTTTTTCTATCTCGTCTCATGACAAAAAAAATTGTGATCTAACTAAGTATCTTACCGACTTAGTGATTATTATATATTAATATATATTAATTAGCGATCTATTTATCTATATTTAGTCTATCAATTCTCGCTTCGTTTTTTCAGTAATTAACTGTACTTGTGTATCATATTGAATTCTACTTCTTCCGAAAATTGCAGATTTTTAAAAATATATAATAGGTAAAATAAAAAGAAAAAATGAGAAGGTTATTTACCTTGAGGTGAACGAATCCTCTTGGTGATGGGGAGAAATTTTTTTGGTTACCCGAACCAACCAAAACCGACCCAGCTGCTTGTTTTTTATGAAGAGTTGTAAACATGGACCGTCTTCCACAACAGTCAGACTTGGTATTTTCGTTTTTTGGCTGTAGATTAACATTCTATAATGTTTGTGCTTGCTATGAATAGATCAAAGAAGCGAACGGAACGAATCTATCATATTAAAATAAAGATCAAAAATATATATTTAATAAACTTTTAAATCGCTGGTTTAATGCAAAGTGGTAATTTTTATAGCTAAAAATTGCAGAAAAAAGTTGCAGGTTTTGAATTATTATTGTAGATTTGTGTGAATTATATTTAAGCAGATTGGTAGTAATAATTTCTAATCTTGTACGTGCC
>NW_027114647.1:2598-2974 GCF_000696795.3 Halyomorpha halys
GTAATTATCTTTAAATAAAATTAGGAGAACCGATGAATAGATTTATCATGATGATCAGGAAAGTAAGCTAGTGAACTTATAATATTCCTTCCAGCTTAATTGAAACAGTTATTTACTGAAGTTCTAATGTTAGTCTTATAAATTCTTAGATTATAACTTTAAGTTTCCAGCAATCAACCGTACTCGTGTATCTTTTAAATGTGATTCAAGCTGAATTTTGTGAATGAATGTAAAGATGAAATGAGGGAAACATATAAAAAAATACTCCTAATGAGTGCTTAGTCTCGTACCAAAATATACCCTATATGATTTACAATGTCATTATTATTGTATAATTTAATTTTTAAAAAATTAAAATAAATAAATATATAATGAA
>NW_027114647.1:5679-6380 GCF_000696795.3 Halyomorpha halys
AGTATTTTAGGTGTGTTAAACATTATCTCACAATAGAACAGATTATTCAATAGGGGAGAAAAGGTATTACCATACCTAGTGATTAGTTTTAAAACCTGTATTATATACCTTTCATCAATTTTATAAAACAATAAAATAATGTTATACTGGAATCTCTTTCAATTTTTAACAAATAAAATAATATGCATGCATGCATAATATGTATTGTTTATGCATTTATAAATACACTTAACCTTTGATGATAACCAAATATCATTGAATTTTCGAATGTTATTAAAAGTCATTATTATAAAATATATGTATTTATCATCTGGTTCATTTATACAATAATTCTTCTATGAAAATCATATTGTTATTGTAATACGATAAATTTACCTCGGTATATGTTATATTTTTATTATATATACCATCTACAGAGAAAATTCAGTTCTAGATTATATTAATCAAAATGCCTATTTTATATCCCTATTTTAATATATATAACGCAACAGGAAAAAATGCTTGATTCTTGAATTTAAGGTGTTTTGACAATGAACTGATGTATTTCCTGTTTTTTTTTTTTTTTTGGTTTTTTTTATAAAATGGTGTTTAAGATTTTAATGAAGATGACCACGGGAGTAGAGAGAAAATGGGGGAGCTGGGGCGTCGATTTGGGCAGCCAATCAGAAGCCAGCATTTTGATGACGTCACACATGGCGGGA
>NW_027114648.1:0-12358 GCF_000696795.3 Halyomorpha halys
ATTCGATAATGAAAACTGATGGCAAAGAATGCAAAAGTCAAGGGAAATAATTTTAACAAAGTCATGACAAGAAAATTGGTTTGTTTGAAAAGGTTTGAATAAAATATTTGCTTTTTCCAAATTTATTATTTTTTTTTTTTATTTTGGCTCAACTAAAAAAAAACTAGATTAATCTTATAAATCATATTGTTTTATGAAATTTGATATGAAGTTTATGCTATGATTACAGCTTTTTTTAATCATTCTTAATTTTTTTTCTAATAGTTTATTTATTCTATGTGTTATTCTCGGTTTAAAAAAAAATTTTTTTTTTTTAAATTAAAGTGTTAAAAAAACATTTAAAATAAAAATTTTGTTTTTTTGGAGTAAATTGTTTTTTCATTAATTTTTTTTATGCTCCCTATTCCATTTATTAGATGAATAAATTAATGCATGATATGTGTATCTTGTTTTTCCCAATAAAAAGTAGAGAAATAAAGTAACTGCAAACACATTTGGCCAAAAAGCAGCAACTGGATGCTGTTATGTTGTGGGTTAATACTCTTAAATGTTTAAATTTGCTAACGTTTTAGGTGATTGCTGTTAGTTCATCAGAAAAAGAGGAAATAAAAGAAACACTAAAACAAAATGGTTATGAAATAGTTGAAATAGCAGGTGCTGGATTCAAATTATTAAATATAATTTTGGGCCAAGTTTGTGGTTACGTTTTAAGTAAACCAACTTCATATTTATGGGACATCTGTGCTTGTCATGCAGTTTTAGAGTCAATCGGTGGAGGAATAATAGATTTTACTAATTTGAACCCGATAGAATATAAAGGAAAAAAAGAAGTAAATTGTTGCAATTCCGGAGGAATAATTGCTTACAGAAACACAAATATTAGAGACGATATAATAGAAAAATTAAAATAAAAAAATTCAGGTGAGTCATCACAGGAAAATGTGAAATAAAAGGTATTTGAAATATTAAAATATCCAAAAAATATTTTTTTCTTGTTATCTTAATAGTATTATATTTATTTAAGTTATTATAGTGCTTTATTTAAATGTTAAATATTTAAATATGTTATTAGTATAAATGCTAAGTTTATTAAAATCAGGGGGTTAGGATTATAATTTTTTAAAAGGATTCCAAGTAAGTCATTTGTCCAGATTTATTCCAAGGTTGGGGATCTTTTCTACAGCAATAAGTGGAATATTACAGGATACTGTAGGCCATTCTGTAGGTTTATGACAAAGGTGGTTTGATAAGATATTTTAATCCTCCATTCTTCAAGGGTTATGATACAATTATAAATATAGACATTTAAATTGGGTTTGAAGGTATTCAATAGGTTTATGCTACTCGAATTGCTTTCAACTTTGATTAATAGATTGTACATTAATACCCACCTAAATCAGTACTTATTTTGAGTCAGTTTATTCAAAAAACCTCCTACCTGGGTTTGTTTGCCGCCTCACAGTAGGTAAGAGAGCAGTTGTGGGCTAGCACAGACGTTATTGAATATTTAAATATATTGTTAAAAAACTGATAAAAAAGTTATAACAAATGACTATTTGCTTGAGTTAATAAGCAGTTAAAGGTCTGAAACATTTTCCCTTTTTTCCATTTCATTTGTTATTTTAGAAACTGAGTTGTATTAACAAACTAACTTAAATGATTTACTGTGTTTTCCATAATTATGAGAGATAGTTGACCGTGGATGACGTACTAGGAGATGATGGTCACCAACTTATTTGTGTTTCATTTTGACTGCATCCCCAACTATCATCTCCCAGTACTGTGTTTTTCATTATTTATTCAATTTTAATTTTCTCCATTCTCGGTTTATTCATCTCTCTATTATATATATTAAAAAATGTTTATTGATCACCGAGTAATATTTTGTTATTTTTTCTTATAAGCCCCCTCTGGGGCCTATGGAGGATAGGTTACAAGAATGGTTAGAATCTCTTTTACTGCATTTGAAATGCACTATAAGAGGGAGGGGAATGAGGAAAGGGATAAAAAATGACTGGAAATTGGAAAAGTGCATTGCACCTGCGGCCTGATGATGGGGCTCACCAGGTTTCGACCTTGTAATATTTTATTTTACATATGATTAAATTAAAATTGAAATGCTGGTTTAAAGACATGAAATTAATTTTTTTCCTGCTTACACTATACTGAAAAAATAATACAACCCGAACTACAGAATACATGTAAATAACAGTTATACAATTTGAGCAACGAGTAGTACAATTAAATGAACAGTTGTATTTGACTCACAAATGTTCCAGAGAGTCTGAAACACCAGCCCATTTACTGGGAAAATGGCTCAACTCCCTCCTTATAACATGCCGACACCACAGGGTCGGTCAAAGATGAAGTTCCTTAGAAAAAAAGACTTCACCTCCTTCGAAGAGGTTTATTGCGTTGACACCGATAGACCCGTAAGATACGCCGATGTTGTGGCATTCTCTAAAATCAGAAGGACGGCTCTGGTTATTTATAAAACTGACTAGTTATGTGATATAACCAGTTAATGTATGAATAGGTTATAGATATTATACCAAACGCATTCATATTACATAATTCTTCACCAAAAATATTAAAATGTCTTCCATCTGTTAAATCTTGGGACCAATGATTAACAGAGATTTAATATTCTTATGATTACAAAAAAAATAGTATAAATATTCAACTAGATAAATACTTTTTTCTTTTTACAATCAATAAATCCTTTTTAAATTTATATTCTTGAATACAACATTCCAAAGAAAAAAAATTTTTTTTCTGTTAAAGAAAACTTAATTTTTAAAAATAAATTAACTACATTTGAAATGGCAAATTGATCTTTTAAATGACCCCTTTCCTGGTAATTTCTGACATATGAGGGAGGGTTATCTACCGGTTATCACCCTATTCTAACCATGGTTAGGGGGAGTTCAAGTTTTCATTTCATGGGACCACCACAGAAATAAAAGTCTGTGGATGGTCAAAAGGATTGAAACCTGCACTCACTCGGCCCCTTGTTTAAGTGGTTTAACAATAATTTGTTATACCATATGTTATGTGTTAAATTTATACATACAATTATAGGTTTATTTCCAACTACATGTCTTATCCTAATCTTGTGTTTCTACAATTTTCTGTCAAAGCTATTGATCTTTCTTAGGTATGAAGCAGTGTTTCTAAAAAATATAGTGTGTGGTGAATAATAGAAAACTTGGCGTTGGTGAAGTTTTGGTTTGTGCTATCTTATTTTGGTTAGAGCATTGTTTTTTTGTTTTTTTTCCCCAATGATCTTAAAATTATACATTCCACTGGTAGATGTAATATACTCTTGGATGTTTTCACTCTTTCAGTTGCATTATCCTTTAATAGTCTGTGAAAAAATATTATTTTCATATTCAAGTTAGTTACTTAGTAAAAATTAATGTGATGCAGTTTCTAATACCAGGTTGCAGTTTTTTTACAAACAGTGTTTTATTTAGGTTTTTTTTTTGTATACATTTAAATAAAGGTTATTGTTTTATGTATTTATTTACTTCAGAATGAACCTTTGCCAGTATAAATAAGTCATAAAGGTTTTTCGAATTCTATAAATATACATTTTTTTTTAAAAACTTTTCTTACCATACGTTGGTCCTTCCATATTTTCCTTGGTCTTCCCTTTTTCTATTCATAATTTAGGAGTATCTTTTTTGCTATCTCGACATCTTGTTTTTTTGCCCATACATCAGTCTTCTATTTGCTATTTATTTAGAATTTATGTTATTGTTATTTATATATATTTGTTTAATTGTATTATCTTTAAGCTTTTAATCTTGTTCTGTTTAATAAATAAATAAACTGTTTTCGTTATTTATGATGATTTTTATTTCAATAAAACCTTGTTATATAAACAATAGCCCAGCAGAGACAGGTGGAGTAAACTTTATTTCGAAATATGTCGTAAGTATTACCCCTCTTGTGAAAAATCAAAGTTTTCAATCTCTGCTTATGTATTTTCCACCACCTTAAAAAAACTGCTAAGAAAATACTTCTTTTTTTTTTTTCCTCAATAAATTACAGTGTATCTTTGAAAAACAATGTTAAATTTCCTGCATGTTTACACGTTACAAAATTCCAAACAACTACTGAGTTATGGTGGCTACAATATTTGCTAAAATGTAAAAAAGAAAAAGGATATACTAGTTGTTATTTCTTAATAACTTTTTTTTCCTATGAAGTTTACTGCAAAATACATAATAACCAATTTCGTACAGGATTGTTTACTATAAAATTCATGCAAAGTATTTGCTAAGTCTCCCAAATAGGTATTGATAAAAAAAACGATTTTAGAGTAACTGGACTATCTAACGAAATCAGTGTACCTTAGTTGAAAAATGCTTCGTTCGAGTATTTGTGTGTTCAAAATAATGAAAACAATTTAAATCAACATAATGAAAAAAAAGATACATATTATATGCATTTATTATTTGAATTTCAGACCTTCATTAGAGTTGAAAAACAAAAAGAGATAACAATCTTAGATCAGAGAGACATAAAAAATAATAACAAGCAAACTTGAAAATATATATAACAATAACATAGAAGTTTATGAGAGATAAAATATAATATTGTAGAGGTAAGAATCACACAAAATAAATGATAAAATAACAGATAATGTTCAAGTAAATAAAGAAATAAAAATAATCAAATGTGTGGAAGAAAGTGTAAATGATCAGTAATAGAATTAACATAATAAAATATGTAAGTAGTGTTTAAAAATAATAAAAACAATTTAAATCAACATAATGAAATAAGTAAATAAAAAAAAAAAAAAAGATATATATTAGTATCATCTACTATCTATTTAATTTATTGTTATGTATGTTTCCAAACTCATTTGTTATTATTTTATTTTTCTTTGAATTAAGGTTGTCGTTTTGTTTTTCAGCCCGATTGAAGGCCTGAAATTCCGGTTGAAATAAATAATAATAATAATAAATACGTTTTGTTTATTTGTTTATCTTTGGTGACAGCACCCTCGAACATCTTCTCCTCAGGTAAAAGCTAATGATTACATACCTCAAAAACTTTCACCATAGAGAAAAACAAATAGAAAACATAGAAATTTATAAGTAACATTAAAGTTGATGTTATGAGGCTACAAGGAGCGATAGTTTACTACCAAGAAATATAAATGTGGATGTTGTCTCTCACACATGCAGAAATGGTACAACAAACCAAGCAAAGCCTAACAGTACCAAAATAGTGCCGGGACAGTAAAGTCATAGTTTAAACTATGATAGTGGCTGCAACTATCATTATCACCATCACTGTGAAACCTGGGCTTGACACCAACCAATGAATCTTCAATTGGTTTTGACAATATGCAAAGATTATGATAGAGCATCATCCAGCTACCTTTTGAACCTGTACTTCTCAACTTTGAAAATAATTTTTTAAATACATGATTTTAAAAACTACAAGTAATTTTACCAAGTTAAAGACACTATAATAATTTTATGCAAATGGGCATTTACTTCACTTTAGGGGTCAGAGTGATCCAACCTGTTGGAAACTATCAAGATATTAACTATGGAAGATTGGTCGTCGGTCCGGGTGCAGTCAACGAAAAACTCAAATAGGGATAAAAACTATTTATATTGAGCCAACTTCTTTTACCTGGTTTTATTTTCTCACCCCCATACTTAATTTTATATTTACTATCCATTCCTTTTCTTTTGTGTTTATATATCTTGTTTGTAATATATATTCATATGTTACTTCCAACTTTAGTATACTTATATTAATTACTTTCTTATTTATGTTTATATTATATAATTTACACACCTGTTTATTTTATATATTGTATTTTATTCATCATATTATATTTATTGTATCCATCCTTTTAACTTCATTTCTTTTGTGTATTCTGTGTATATTGATATGCATATTTTTTTATTTTTTAATATAATTTCTTCCCCCTTCCCCTATTTATATTATCATTTAATGTTTCCCTATTTTTAATATTTTCATTAATTTTCTATACTGTTTACCTTAAAATTAATTTCAAATGTAACGTACTTTAACTGTCAATCCCCATTCTTCTATATATATCCTATCAAAAAGTTCACTTTGGCTCTGACTTCTAGCCTGTATGTTACGTTGATTTTATTCTCATCTCCTTTTTTTCCATCTCTTAGTTTTTACTTTAATTTATATTTCTTCTTTTTATCTGTTATTATTTCAGTTTCCATTAATTATCTATGACCTTTTATTATTCTTATTTAGTTTTTATGTTTCATATTACATTTTTCATTTACTTTTCTCATTCATGCTTACATCATTTAAATGTTTGTATCTTTTTTAGCCATGATGAAGCCCAGCAACGTGGGGTGAAACATTGGCTCGTTTTATTAAATAGTTTAATCACTATTTGAGTTTTTCTTTAACCGCACCCAGACCATCTTCCTTTTCTAATATTAACTATGTGCCATTATGATGTTAATAATCGGAACTATATAGTAGAAATTAGGAAAAACTGAGCTTTCAACATTTAAATCACATCCTTACTACTTAGACAATTTTCAAAATACTGCTAATACTGTAGCATAAGGTACAGCATATTTTGTTCTGTTGTAATAAAAAAAATCAATTTTTTTTTTTTTGTAATGCTAATTATTACTTTCACTTACCTACATATGGAATATATAGTAAGATAATGTATTGTGATTATGCAAAATTTCGAATTATACATTTTGAGGACCCCTGGGTCCAAATAACTAAGTCTTGCAAAACAGTCTATGTGTGTACTGTGGTCATAGTTCAAATATGAAAAGGAGTACGAAACTGAAATTACATATTTAATTGAATTTTCAAAAGTCTTCCTCTAAAGTTCCTTTAGATTTATTTATTTGAAAAAATAAATAAATAAACAGTTCTCATTATTAGCAATAGTAAACAATTGAAAAATATAAAATATTAAACATTTTAATGAATAACTAAAGGAGAAAAAAGTTAAAATAGATGGACATATATGATTCAAACAGGAAAAGCCGAAACCACAAGATCTTTACAAGTTGCATTAACTGTGGTATTTTTGGCTAGAACAAAATTTATATTCCTTATCCCCACCTTGGAAATTCCTAAACTACAAATTTTTATAGTAATAGAAAATAAAATATTTTTTGTTCATAATTTATACCTTCCTTGTTCTTTAATCTTTTTTTTTTTTTTTAATAATCACAAAAATAGAAATAACACAAGCCCACCAATTTACACTAAACTTGGGTAAGTATGTAGGGTGATACGTGAACGTTGTGTGATGGGCAAAAATTAGCTATAGCTAAAACTGCCATGGATACGACCCTTATTCATGAATGAACCATTGATAAATAAATATCCCTCCATGGCAATTTTAGCTATCAATTTCATAATTGCCCAACTCTGGTGCACTGCACCAGTTATCTTACTAAATGTTCATTGAATTATTATCAAATTAATGAGGTGTAGATAGTTGACTGTAGATTAATGATTGGAGAAGTCACCAGGGGGTGCAGTCACCAAAGAACAACATAAATAAACAAAACCATATTAATTTATTTTATGCCGACGTTTCGACCTGAGTTTCAGCTCTTCATCAGAGGTTGTGGCGTAGAAAGTAGGCTATTAACTGTCAGTTACTACAGTGAATATTGTACTATTCAATTATCAGTTATCAATTTTTTATCATTTATGATTTAATTCAATATTTTGTATAATTCTAAATTTGTTTGTATACTATTCCTTTTCAATTGTATGTTTCTCTAAATGTTGTTGTTATCTCTTTTGTTCTATAGCCCTTATAAAGATCTGAAACTCAGGTCGAAACGTCGGCATAAAATAAATAAATATGGTTTTGTTTATTTGTGTTGTTCTTTGCTGACCGCACCCCTCGACAAACTTCTCCAATTATTATCAAATTATTTTTAAAAGCAAGAATATATAATAATGAATTTATATAGTAGTTATGAAAATAATCCTTTTACATTAAAGTTAAAATATGTTTTTAACTAAATGATGCCATGATTATATAATTCATATTCATGTTGTTCTAGGTACCATAGAAACATTTCTATTCATTGTTAAACTATACCTAATCCTTTATTGATTAATATGTTATGAACAGTGATACTAAACTTCTGATATATAAATTACTAGATATACATTAAAACATTCTATAAATGCCAAAAAGAAATTAACAAAAGAAAATATACCATTTGAAGTTATTATATGAGGCAGTGAGAATGAAAGTGATGTTTTTATTGAGATGATACATCGCTGATATGCTTTATTATTCACTGTACCAGTTCAACAGTGAAAATTAAAAAAAAAAATTGTTATTTTGAGATATGCATGTAGTCTTAGCAATAAAGTAAGATCTATATAGTTCGAAACTATTATCTCGAATTTTTTAAAAGATTTTGTGACATATGTTTTACTTATGATTCTGTGTTTTACCATATAGATCTAACCCTTGTTGCTAGGATTACATGCATATTTCAAAATAACCATTTTTTTGAGATCTTACTCAGTTCAACTGGGACAGCATATTGGCTCATCTAAGAAAAAAAGTTTAAATATAAGATGGTCAGGGTTGCAGTCAAAAAAGAACAAATAGTAATAAACTATTGACCACAACCCTGACCATCTTCTTATATTTAAAGTTATACGATCAACTATATATATAAAAAACTTTACTTTCATTTTGCATTTGACTTCTTATTTTGTACATTTTACTGGACTGGGGTCAGTTTGTTACATCTCTACTAGTTAGGGCACAATATGGAGAGAAATTAACCCGTCTACAATACTATTTTTGTAATACGTTCAATTAACACTTTTATTGTCAAATGTGCCCTATTCAAGAAAAGTAGCTAGCTATATGTTTGTTATTTAAGAACATACTGTGTTGATACATACATATATCATTTAAGTAAAATTAGAAATATTAAGTTTCTAGCAATAAATGTAAAGTAACTAATGCCACTTTCATCCTCACAAGTTCATACATCAATCTAGAATTATAAATATGATCATTTACTAGTTGAATTTGGTAAATTTCATATTAAAGAAAAAAATGTACTGTTTTCAATAATTTATTATAAATAATCATAGTTCTTTTTAATTAAATTAAATAATTGAGGTTTACATAAAGTCTATGTATACAAATTAACACTTAGAACATATCACAAAAATGAACACATTTAATTCTTATTTAAAAAAAAAAAATTAAAACTTAAACATAAGAACAATGTCGAATGTAATCTATACGATAATTTAATGAACCAATATAAAATTTTTAAAATCACACAGTATCTACTATGAAGTTGATTTGAAAAACCGTGCTAGGATTTGTTAAGACATCTCTTATGTTAGATTCAAACTGATTTCTAATAGAACTAAATTCCATGACATCTTTGGGTTTAGACTCGATCCAAAACTTGTCAAACTCATAAAATAAACAAGAATACAATTGGTGAAAAGCCCTTATAGACGGCAAACTTTTACAAGCATTGTAAATGTGAGTTTTAGCTGATCCATCCTTCAACAGGTTATAAACCATACTTGTTAAATTTATCCCGACAATTGCAAATGCATAACCATATTTTGGATGAATAGAATGCAGATGTACATGTCGGGCAGCACTGGTATATTCCTCAGCAAAATATAAAAGATTTTCTAAACCTAACATACCCATACCTCTAAAGTCAGTCTTTGGATCATCTCCTTGGAATCCAATGTCTTGCCATTGTTTCGTTATTCTGGATTCTAATGGAATGTCAGGCATCAAGGCTTGCCACAACCTCTGGAGTTTGTCTTCATGGTCTTCATTCATGGAATCAAAACATGTGAGTCGAAGATTTTCAACTTCATTTACAAGTTGCTGATAACCCCAAATATGTTCGAAACATCGAGTTATGGAAACTATAAACTGTTTATGGATAGTTGGTTTAACTTTCTTAACAATTAATATAGTCTTCACAGACTGTTCCAAAACAATTTTCTGATTTCTACCCGAAAACCTTCTCCTCTGAGCGATTCCGTTTAAGGTTTTGATCATCAACTGAATTTCAGGAATTCGTGAATTAAATAATGAATATTCTACACTATCAGTTCTTACAAAGCCAGCTGGTTTTCCATAACAAATACGTTGTAATTCACATAGGTTCGTCGTTTTCCTTAAAAACCATTTTACTATAGCCCTAACACGTAGATAAAAATACAAATATACAGAACCAAAATTGAACATCATTGTTATCACTAAATGACTAGAGTATGCATTTCTTATTCGGACGACTATCAACTCATCATGCAGTAGTAATGTAACTTTAACAAAATTTTGGCTTCTCGGAGTTTTAATCTAAATTTACAACGAATGGAATATTGAAAAACATGATAGCCCCTCTGAGCTGGCCGTTGCCTAGGTTACTGAAACAAACCATAGAGAAACAAAACATTAGTCTAACATTCATCAACTTGGATTTTGAACTTATCTCCTTGGCGTCATTAGGAACATCCAATGAAAGGGTTGCTACTTGCCACAAATTCAAGACTTGTACAAATAGTTTGGAAACAAGAAATGTCGTTATTCACACACTTGTTTTGTTCTTTTGAATTTTTTTAGTGGTTACATTCGATTTACTCTATTTTCTTTATAAAAAGGAATAAAATTAAGGAAACTTAAATATCAACAATGTAGGTTGTAGATTATGAAAGTTCAAATCAATAGTACTAAATAACCTATAAATTCAACCTTCATTTAAGAATTCTTAACTGACATTTTGTAATTTCATTACATACAATACCTTTACAAATATATATTTGTGCTATGTTAAATAAAAAATAAACTGCTAAAGTTGATTAAGAAAATTTAAAACAATATATTCACACCGAAGGTTGAGAAAATATTTTAATAAATTAAAACGCGGAGAGCACAAACATTCATCTGTTGTCAGTTCTAAAACAATGTGAACTGAAAACAAACGTATAGAGGCACCTTAACATAATAAAACATTGATTTTTGAATGAAATGTTATATTTTAACGAATAAACATTGTGAATTTATAACTTTTTCCTCTCTTATGTCATTCCTAGCGTGGAAGAGCTTCAATCCAATTTAGCCATGATTCTCGATCACTCCTACGTTGCCTCATCTTGAAAGATTTTTCCTCTCTTCCCTCCAACCCACTGTATATACTCCAGATAGGATATCCTGAGATTGCCTTCTTGTTTATATTCTCGACAAACGTAATTAAATCATTGAATCATTAACTTTAACTAATGGTTTTCAAACAAGTCTTTAGTTCCTCTCTTACTAGTTCATTCCTCGTACAGTTCCTCCTGGTCTTTTAATAAATGCAAATTCAATGAACTGCATATTACTGGGATATTTTAATTGATTGGTTCTTTTCTGAATATCATGGAGTATATAGGAAAAATAATATAGCTTTAACTGATATTTTGTAAATTTAAGGGTTGGTTCCTTTTTGTAGAATGTGGTCCAATTTTTATTTCAAAAGGAACTCTAATTGAGGGTAGTAAACGTTTGAATTGAGATAGTAGGTCGATAGGTACCCACTCTCCGTGGCAGCCTTACTTATCTCTCCTTTGAAACAGACACTTATAGCGAGCATATTGGTCGCATGTACGGCATGCTAAAATCTCACAAGAGGAGATCATAGCACAAAAAAGGCAATCCTGGCCAGACCCGAGATCGTCATTGAAAATCTGTTTTAAGTTAAAATATTTCAGCGGCTCTGTGTTGAATTTTTGTTTTCGAATTTAATCTGATAATTGATTTCTTAGTTCTTTTTCCCTGTTTTTTAATTTATATACTGGATTTCTTTTTATATACTAGTATGTATAAGTTTATTTATATAATAGTGTATATTTCCCTTTATATACTAGAGTTATGGTAGCAATTCCTGCTGAATCTACTACTCCGAGCCACCTCCCTCCACAGCTCCTATATATATACCCCCATAAATCCCAAGCTTGTTAGATCTGTACCAGTAATAGCTGTAGCATGTCGTAATGCTCATTGTACCATTTGTTTACCAATAAAGTATTTTTTCACTTTATTGCCGTTGAGATTCGTAAATGGCGCCCGAACAGGGACCGCATGCAAGTACCATCGCGGTTCTAGACCCGAACTCTGCAGAAATACCAGATTTCAAGATTCGATCTACCTCTCGAGGATATCGCACCTGTAAGAGACTGGCACCCCGCTTAAACTCTTAGATCTTGGAAAAGGACCCAGTGCTGAGCTCAAATCGTCTGATCACCCCGACAGATATCGAAACTCTTGGAGGAATTGTGGATGAAGCTTTTTTGAAAAACATAT